>NC_090265.1:621239413-621542171 GCF_040414725.1 Anabrus simplex | reverse complement strand
TGACAATCGTGTGTCTCTACTTGACTATTTTGGCGAAATTTTCGTAAGCTATCTGTTTAAGGGGTAATAATGACCATCTGCATATTTTTTAGCTTTAGTTTCCTGAAAGTCCTCAATATTACCCCTCTCCCCCAATTTCAAGATTTCGGCACAATCTGCCAGACGAGCTAGAAAATTGAAAGTTGGCAAAATTATACGTTTTAGCCTGTAACAGACGGCAAATTTCCAAGATCTTTAAATTTTTCACTTTTAATCACCGAAGAATATCGAGATATGGAAGGAATTTTAATGACGGTGCAGACCTCCGTTTCGAGGTATTTCGTGGCTAAACCGTAAGCCCTATCACAAAACGGATGGCACAGCATCGGTTCAATTTGGAGTGATCTACAACTTTGATCCTAAGGTATTTGTCGCTTCTCTCTTCCTTGTACGTTAGATTTGGCTATATTTCTCGACTGTAGGAAAATTTTGTGCATTTTACAGGTATATTTCATAGTTTGACACAGTTATAGGAAAGACAGAGTCATCGAATATGGCACGCACATTGACACAACCAATGGCTATATGCGAGCCAAATTTCATTATTCTAGCTTCCATATAAGTATGCGAAAAATAATGTAAAGTGTTAAAAATGTACCCAAATTTCACCCCATTCAAATATCCTAACTCAATCGACCCCTCCAGTATGATAGACACGAGATGTTATATGACCAGACATGCAAAGCAATAAAAGGGGCGTCTGATAGTGCAAACCGTTTGTTGATATTGTCCCCTTCAAATTTGGATAGCATTAGATTATTTACGACGAGCCAATATTAAAAGTTTTATTGTTCACCGGGAGTTGTATTCATCATTTGGAAAGCTGTGTGTGAGCACCAAACGGGTTTTCTTCTGTCGTTTAGAGGGACAAGGTATTGATCCGTGTTCGACTGAGTGCAGAGTAGATCACGTGACAAGCCAGTGTTCCCAGCGAACTACGCGCCAACAACGTGTGCTGTGAGCAAGCTTCGAGAATCACAACCAATTACAAGAGACCCCGTGAACCAATGATCGTCTCTAAAAAGTACACGCCTCCCGAGTGAAGACTATAAAATGTCATGTTCGCAGTAAATCATTCTCTCTGCTACTCTGCTGCTCTGCTTTGTTCTACTCTGATCTACGCTGTTGCTCTGCTCTGGTAACGCTACTTTTTTTTATCGGAACCACGTGGGAAGAAAGTTCTGCCGTGCAAGCAGACATCCGCTCTGCTGAAATTAGTGCAATTTTATTTCCAAATCTTATGGAGTGAATCTCAACATTAGGGAATCAAGTTAAGTTTATTTCTCCACGAGAACATTTACTACTCCAGCGTGTGTGTACACATTTTAATATCTGTTGTATTACTTACAGTCTACACTTCTGGAACGTGACGGAATTCATCCTAGTGAATCGCCGTGTACATCAAGATGGATTCTTCCTCTACAATGTGCATCTTAATTTCATCGTGGGACGTCTACTGCCGTGTCTCCACAACCTTCTAGACATGTAAGGCACTTCTGGTCGGAGAGGGTGACCGAACGGGAAAATGCCGGAATGACTGACTTCAACTTGGAATCGAACCTCAGCTAAACTTGAGTACCATTTAACTGTTTATTTTCTGTCTCATCTTTGTAAAGCTAGAGGATCTTTCTTCTCTAAATCGTAGCTCTATTAGTTCTTGTTGTAGATTGAGTTATTTCATTTTCCATTTCTTGAGGTGTCATGGTAGTCGAGTTACGTGTGTGTGACTGAAATTTGATATCTATTAGATTAGCTGTGTAGTCTGTCCTTGAATGAGTTCCCGTAAATAGGATTTAGACAGATTTAAAAATCACTGACCACGCGATAAACCTCATTTGTTTGTCTGTGATATTGGAAATAATCTGGATTTGGAGTTGCGTGAAAATTTGTGAGATAGGGTCGAATTTAGCGTCATTTTAAGATCACTTGCATTCTGTAGGATTGAGTCATCTAATTTTACGACATTTCAGGAGGACTTATAGATCTAATAATCACTTAAAACAATAATAAAATTAAGTAAAGATCGGGTTAAGAATGGAATTAAACGGTCGTGAGGTATAAATTAATTTAGATTCCTTATATGTGAGATTTAATGTGCTCAGTTCATGATGCGCCTGGATTATGGCAGTCCTGCGGGATATTAATTGAATAATTTATTAATTGGAGAATTTATTAGTGAATGACTTGTTGTGTCTTTGTGAGCACAATGTGATTTATTATAAGTGGAGCACACGTTGAATACATTTCATGAATAGGGAATAATAATAATGTGATTGACTCACGAAAGCTGCATTTGCGACTTGTAACCCATGTGATGGTGATAATTATGGAATTCTATTAGAATCTTCAAATAATTTCAGAAATTTAGATGAATCTCCGTCGCTATTTAAGCAGTATTTCAATTCAAGTGATACCACGAATTTCGATCACTAGCCACTATTGGAATAACAATACTTCCAGAAACGAATTCATACTCCGGATATTATTGACGCGATCATGCTAAAAATAATGAATAAATTTATAAGGGCAGGATTCATTTTAAATAGTGTATATAAAATGTGCGTGTTACTTTGTATGAATGTGGTGTGTGTGTGTGTGTGTGCGTGCTGTAATTATGAATATTTTCCATGTTTTTGATTGTCTAATGTAATTTAATCTGGTCGTGCATTTATTGCAACGGCACGGATTGTGTTCAACGTTGTTTGCCACCATGATGACTTGTTTAGCACACCGTAAGGAACAATTTGATAAGATTAGTGTCGAGTAAGACTAGGCTAAGATTTAATTTTCATTTTCTAAAGATTTAGGTGAAAGATCGTTTCGTTATTTTTCCGCATAGGCAAGCGATTTGTAAACTAATCCTCAATTAACTGACACGTGGATATGAAAACTTTTCAATGCATTAATATTAAAATTCCAAAATATTTTCAAACTGACTTGAAACTTTAAATGCCATGCAGATATTAATTTCATGTTCACAAACGGCATAATCAGCTTGAATTTAGGTGATAACGAGTAATGATAATTATCATTAATTGGGAATCTACTTAATTAGAAAAATGTGAATTATAATTACCATGAGAATCATTTAATGAAATACACTCATTTATAAACACGATCGTGTAATGATAAAGTAAAATGCTACACAGATAAGGTTAGAGATTAATAATAATAATAATTAATTAATTGTAATTTTGAAATTAATTTTGATTTTCCATTCTACTAGTGTTATTCATGAACGTTATACACTTTAGTTATTGAAATTCACCAGAATGTAACATTGACCACGTGTTGAGATTGCTATAAATTAATAAAACCTTAAGTTGAATTTATTGTGGAATAATAAGCGAGATAGCTGCTTAATAATTTTGTGAAAATCCTTATTGAAGTCTCTGGATACTTTTATTTAAATATTTTAATTTTTGAAGGCAGTGAAGGCCTAATCTTTTATTAATTTTCATTCCAGAACAGTAAAACTGGAGGACGAGGATTACATTTTGGTTGTTAATTCCTACAGGAAGACCAGACATTATGAAAGCTTATTGTAATAAAATCCTAGCAAGGATATTTTTGTGTTTTGGATGCTTATGTTAATAAATGTAAGAATGTTGTTTTAATTTTTTTTTGCTTGGTCGTCACCCCTTTTCCCTTAAATGCCTCTAAAAACGGAAAGCCATGAACGAACGGTCCACCCTGGGATCTCTCGCTCACTGGCTGGGCTTAGCTCGGCAAAATGGAGGCAATATGATGTACCGTTTATGAGCAGTTAATTTAGAAATAAAGACCTGCACTTACAAACGTGTCTATGCTCATCTATCATCTATATAAATAAAATCGTAACGTTCGTGTGACTGTACACTGACTATTTTGGCGAAATTTCCTTGCAGTTATCCACTTGAGTTGTAATAATGATCGTCTGCTTTTTTTTACCTTTAGTGTCTCTGTTTGTTTCTCTGTTTGTCTGAGTTCTTATAACTTGAAAACTACCGGATATACTTCCACCAAACTTGATATTTAGAAGCCACCTGTCCTTGGGTAGGTTTTAGGGCCAATATTATTTCTGAATACCTAAGTTTACTGGGGGTTTATCCGAAACCGAAACAATGAGTCTGCCCTCCCACAAGGTATGCACATCGAAAATTGATAGAAATTTACCATCCTTAAAGGAAATCAATTTGTAAAACTTCTCAAGTGCATCATTTCGGCAGGAGGTTTAATAAGGGAGATATCATTAATGGGCGGTTTTTCAGCACAAGTTCCAACGGACTTAACTCAAAAGTGGTTGCGCGTATAGCATATTTCTTATAACTTGAAGACTACTGAAGATATTTCAACCAAACTTTATATTTAGCATCCAACTGTCCAAAGGTAGGTTTTAAGGTCCATATCATTTAAAATTCCCGGAACGGACTGGATGTTACAGGGAACTGAAACAGTGATTTTACTCTCCCACAATATGTAGGCCTACAAGACCAACTTGAACGGAAATCGACTAACCTTGATAGAAACCCATTTCTAAACTTCCTTCTCAAGTGCATTTTTTCGACAGGAGTATTAATATTCATATCATCTTTATTTTTTATTTTTTACTCCAGATCTACAGTATTGATATCTTATTGATCTATTAAAGGAGAAAAATAATAATGCCCAACCTAGACAGCTTATGCTGACATACACATAGAATAATTCTCGTAAAATAAATAGAACTAACATAATCGGTACCTGCTGCCAATTGGCGCACGGACATTTCCCTCACGGAGAGCCGATAGCCATGATAATATAGAAATAAATGAAAACAAGAGAAAAAGGCAATAATAATGTAAATAATAATAATAAAATTACCATAAGGCAGGATAGACACTGTCGCCTGGCCCAAGAGCAACCCTTATTGGTGGTCTGTTGGCCATGGCATAAGGCAGTATGGCAGTATGATAATAAGAAACTAAAATAATAACATATTACTGTGTAGAGTACAATAGTGTCGGCATACGACATCTGCACGTTAAACAAAGTGTATATCACTTCCGGCCGGGTTCGCAACTCAGCGCAATCCTTTCTGAACACTGACCTCTCTGTTGCTCTACTTAAGTTGCAAATCTAGCTTCGTGTTACATCCACTGTAGTGCCAGTGTGCAATTACTCTCCTTACGTTTCATTGCTATTGTCCACTGTTAAACTCAATTATCTCGCTACACTTATTATCTTTTAAAATTCCAGACAACTCTCCACATTAAATGAAACCATCTGTCTTGGCATTCAACGCATTACCAACCAAACATCACTATCTCCCTATTCATCCGACAGCCTTAACTCATCACAATTTTTACATCCACTCTACTACCTTATTCACTCACAGTTAACTTAGACCATAAGCTCATATACTATCCATCTCCACATATTAACTTTGTCACGAAACCTCACGATTATTTACAAAGTCACCATACATGCCATTGCAACTTTGAATCACAATCATCCTACAACCACTTATATTCTTACCATTAGCTTTTACCCTTATCACCTATCCATTATAAAATCACTCTCTTCCTTATTCACTAACCAAATATCCGCCTCATCCTAATTATAGCCTTCCAATACCATCTAATAACAGAATTTAATACACACACTTTACCGCCTACTAATTTAATTACTTAATCGCTCTTGTCACAGTTACGAATAACACACACCCTCCACTATTCTCATGTGTTTAAACAATTTACTTACTACTGCTGATTGTTTTTTTTTGTGCTTCTTTTCACTATGCCTTCGTCCAATTTGTTCTTCTTACCCCATATCTCTCTTAGGCTTAAGCTTCTCCCTTTCGCCAAAGCACATCTTGCTTCTTCTTCCTACCTCCAAGCCGTATTTTCACTTCGTTTATGTGCACTTGTCACATCTTTTCTTCCGCCCCCCCCCCCCAAAATCACTCCCTGTATCTGCCTTTCTTCTCTCACATTGGCCTCCATCCTCAGCTCCTTATTTAATGCCCTGGTGTCCCTGGTCTCCTTCCTTATCTCCCTCCGCATCTCAATTGCTGCTTCCCTGGCTCCTTCTACGATCGATTTGAAGATAGCATGCACGCCTTCCTTCAACCTGCTAAATTCTTCTTGCTGCAAGCTCTGTTCCAATGCCCTATTTTCTTTGGTTTTTTCTTTGTCCCCATGCCCGTCTTCACCAACTTTACTGTCTCTAATTTGAATTTCTTCTACTCTCTTCCCCATTACCACTTCGTTCTTTATATTTTCTTCCATTTCCCGTAATTTCATCGCCGTCCAAAATCTGGTCCATAGTCCATTGGTTACCACTAATTGTAGACCCTTAAGGTAGGCTCTTAACGCTTGCATTCTACCCCTGACCAAATGTTTCTTCAGAGTGTTTATATTCTTTATCCCTTCTCTTCCCATGTCTCTTTTAATTTTTGTGTTCCGTATCTTGTCTGCGCCTCTTATCATTACTTCCGCCATCAGGGTGGAAAACAGCTTCACTTTTATCAGCCTATTACCCCGTTCTTTACCTAT
The DNA here is from genome assembly GCF_040414725.1 of Anabrus simplex. NCBI lineage: Eukaryota > Metazoa > Arthropoda > Insecta > Orthoptera > Tettigoniidae > Anabrus > Anabrus simplex. The sequence continues at coordinate 621,535,617 of NC_090265.1, read as the reverse complement.
CCTTTCCACATCATCAATATCTACTTCACTAAAGTTAATTTTCATCATTTTCTGGATGACTTCCACAACTCTGTAGGTTGTCAACACTTTGTCCTCACCTTTTTCTTCCGGCACTCCATATATAAATAAGCATTTCTTCCTGCGTTCTTGGCTACTGTCTTCTATTTCTGCCTTCAGCTTCACCACCTCTTCCTCCATCTCCCTTATTTCTACCTTGAGTGATATAATTTCTCTCTCGTTGATTTCTCTTTGTTCATTGTTTCGTCCGTTTTTCCCTGTATCCAACGCCTCATATGTTCAAATTCTTTCACTTGTTCTTTCATCATATTTTTAATCTGCTCAAACGGACATACTTCTTCCACAACTTCTTTAACCACTCTTCTTAAGACCTCCACATCTTCCCAGTTCATGTTGCCACTGGAAGTCGGGTCGCGGTTTACCTCCACACCCCCTATAGCTAGCAGTACCATAATCACCGCTGCCACCAGTATCATCTCGTCCATCATTCTTGTTTCCAATTTACCTCCTTCATTCCAGGCTGTTTCCCTCTTCCATCTCCCCTGCCATCTTCCAATAACTACCCGATATTGATCCACACCAATCATCCTTCTCTCCCCTCCCGTCTTACTTTTCCACTCACCGGTCATACTCTCACACGCTCTACCGGCACCTCAACTCAGCACGCCTGTCCCTGATCGCTGACTAGGTTAGACTGCTAGGAGTATTAATAAGGGAGATATCATGAACGGTCGGGTTTGCAGGCCAAGTCCAGCAGACATAGCGCAAAAGGTGTTGTACGTAGAGCAGGTACCTTATCTATAAAAATAAAATCGTAACCACCGTGTGTCTGTACATTGACTATTTTGGCAAAATTTTCGTACATCTATCCGTTTAAGGGATAATAATGAACATCTGCATATTTTTAGCTTTAGTTTCCTGAACATCCTAAATTTTACCCCGTCCCCCAAAATCAAGATTGCGGCACAATCTGCTAGACGAGCTAGAAAATTGGAACTTGGCAAAATTATGCGTTTTAGCCAGTAACCGACGGAAAACTTCCAAGACCTTTAAATTTTTCACTTTTGATCTCCGAAGAATATCGAAATATGGAGGCAATTTTGATGACGGTGCAGACCTTCGCTTCGAGGTATTTTGTGGCTAAACGGTAAGTCCTATAGCAAAACGGATGGCACAATCTCCGTTCAATTTGGAGTGAGCTACAACTTTTTTCCAACGATTTTTTATCGTATCTCTCGCACATAATTCATACTTTGAGTCTCTCATAGAAATATAGAATTATCAAATTCTACACGGGCATTGGCCCAACCAGTAGCCATATGTGAGCCAAATGCTATGTATGTAGCTGTCACACAATTATCCGTGAAGTAATACACTGTGGGAAATTATTACCCAAATTTCACCCTATTCAACGTTTCTAACGCAATCTGACCCATGAATAGATGAGATACGGGAAAATATCGTAGGACCAGCTATTTAGAGCGCTAAATATGGGGTCTTATGGTACAATCTATTTGTCGAAATGATGCACCATTTAGTAGCATTTAATCTGTAAATGAAGGTCTGCTATATTGTAAACATGCATATACTTTCGTATGTCGATCTATATGTTTTCAGTGATGTCGATTTAAAGTGATCGAGAAAGGGTGTGTCTGCTATTGTAATCATTACGCCCCACATCGACTTTGAATGGTAGTGGGAATGGGGTCCTTCTCCAACTCCTGTGTAACTGGCATTATTAAGGAGGGACTACCATTATAATGAATAATTCCCATCTCGATTTGACTTGCAGAAGAGAAGGGAGCCTGCAATTTTGTTCAAAACTTCCCTATCCGATTGTGTTTGGCTGTAGGCAACGGTGCCCACCATTATAAACAAATGTATCCATCTAAAATGTGACTGGCATTAGGCATTGTGGCCTGCTATTTTAATGGAAACTCACCAGCTCGGTGTGACTGTAAGTAAGCTAGCTGGCAGTAAGAAAAGGGGTCTACCATTATAATGATAACACAACTCAAATTTGACTGGCAGTAGGATAGGTGCCTGCCACTATAATAAAAACTCCTCCACTGTAATCTGTCTGGAAGTAGGAACGAAGGCCTGCCATTTTAATGAAAACTCCCCAAATCGATTGTGATCGCGCAGTAGTCAATGGGGCCTGTCGTTACAATGAAAACTTCCTAACTCGATTGTGAATGGCAGTAGGCAGTAGGCAAGTGAGCCTGCCGTTATAATCACAACTCCGCAACTCACACTTTACGTTGGAAACGACGTATGCGTACCTCCCCCTGCTGTTTCTGGGATAACGCTAAGAGACATGCAATTAAAAAGTCTTATTCGCTGCATGTACAGTAATTTCCTTCGATATCCGTATATAATGTAGAATACCGTAGCAAAGCACAGGTACAGTTGCTAGTTAAATATAAATATTAAAAAGAGTGCATTAACATAGGGATGAATGTCAACGGTGCCTCAGTATTCTGATGGATATTATGAGGGCAGCGGCATGGGAGTTGTTATTAAAACCAAAATTCCGGCACCTCGGCGTCTCCGAAAAAAGTCAAAATAGTTAGTGGGAGGTAAAATCAATAACGTTATTCTTTCTAAATTCATGAATTCTGTTATCAGAAGTTGGTACGGTAAAACTATATAGGCTATGACATAAATGTTCGGAAATTGTATTCTCTATAACTTGTTTCTTGTGGTACATTTCGTTAGGACCAATAATGTAAGTATTTAAAAATATTTAAGTCGCCTTCCCCTATAAAATACCATTTCAGCCAGTGTGAATACAATTATATACAGCCTAGAGTTTAGTGCCTTATTTTCTGACTTTACATACCGATTATTATTTAATTCTGTTCACCCGTCTTTTCGTGTTTCGGCGCTGATATGGACTTGGCAACAAAAACAGAAATTCATGAATAACTTTGTTATAATAGCCGGTACGGTAAAAATATATATAAGACATAAATGATCAGAAATGCAATTCTGTATTAGTTATGTAGTATTTATCGATAATAATAATAATAATAATTTCGTGTAGCTATTTCTAGCCGATTGCAGCCCTTGTAAGGCAGTCCCTCCGATGAGGGTGGGCGGCGTCTGCCATGTGTAGGTAACTGCGTGTTATTGTGGTAGAGGATAGTGTTATGTGTGGTGTGTGGAGTTGCAGGGATGTTGGGTACAGCACAAACACCCAGCCCCAGGCCAGTGGAATTAACCAATGAAGGTTAAAATCCCCGACCCGGCCGGGAATCGAACCCGGGACCCTCTGAACCGAAGGCCAGTATGCTGACCATTCAGCCAACGAGTCGGAGAGCGATAATACCACTAATAATATAGATAATTGAGAATTAAATTTTAGGCCTTCCCTAAACTACCATTTCACTCAGCGTGAGTAAAATCTTGTATAGCCTGGACTGTAGTGCCTCATTTCCCGACTTTACATACCGATTTTCATTAAATTCACTTCAGCCATTTTCTAGTCATGCCCGTACAGACAGACAGACAGACAGACAGACAGACAGACAGACAGACAGACAGACAGACAGACAGACAGACAGACAGACAGACAGACAGACAGACAGACAGACAGACAGACAGACAGACAGACAGACAGACATGACGGGAAATTAAACGTTTATTTCCTTGTTACCGATGACATGACCGATACAGGAATGCCATTCTTTTTAAATTCTGAGCAATGCAGGGACAAAAACTCTTATTTTGTATATATACAGTAGATATATAGATACAGGAAAACGAGTAACAATTAAAAGTAAAACAATATCATAGTAGTAATTGTTGCTTCAGGGGACAAAACAGGGATATCAGCCCGTATCACGAGACTAGTTCATCGCTCAAGAGCGTGAACAACTTTGTCAAACTTCACGGCACAGGAGACCATGACGTGATAAATGACATAATTGACGCTCGAGAAAGCTTAATTGGTGTTCAATGGTACGAGCTAGTCCCCATGTCAATTACACATGGCCTAACAAAGTGAACGTGATTAATTTGATTTTATACCTATTAGTGTTACATCGAATTTACCTGCAGCTATTACCATTTCATCACATATATAAAATTATCACAACAATGCAGTGATAGTAAACCCCTTCTTTGAACAAGACAAAACTACTTGTTGAATAGTTGTGTGACCCATGGGTGTTCTTTGAAGGCGAGGAGCCAAAAAATAATAGTTCTATAACTTATTTATTATGTATTATTATTAGTAGTAGTATTTTTGTTATTATTAATAACATGGCTCCAACAGACTTCTTGCTAATGTTGCTTTCAAGAAAGTTTCTCGAGCGGTATATATTCTTGATCCGACAATCGTTATGAAACGAGTGATACAGATCAGTCTGCGCAAGTCGATCAAGAGAAAAAGAATATTTATTTAGGAAGCATTCCTGTCCTGAGAGAAATATATCCTGAACGCTACGGGAACCGTCAGTTCGTTGTTCATGGCGTTCTGTTTGGCGAGCGATGAACAATGTTTCAATCTCTGGTCCAGGTTCTCGCAACATTGGGATAATACGCAAAGATCTCAAGCTCATTATAGAGAGCATCATCACCGACCACCATCACATTTATGTGGCATGCCTGTTTGTTTGATTTTATTTGTTTCATACATTGTAATAAGCCACTATAATTGGGACAATAAATCCTGTAATGTGCTGAATAAATAATAATAGACATTTATGTGAAGACATAAGCTGGAAAATAATTTACAATCTGGGCACGAAAGAACAACGACCAAGCGGCAGCGTCATTGACGTCGGCGTCTGAAGGGACATTTCTGTGCTAAGCCCTGCACCACTGCAGGTAGCGGTGGAGGATGTCCTTGCGCGTAATCAGATCAGTGGTTTAATTGCTGGCATTTCACCTTGACGGATGAAGTTCGAATCCTTATGAATTCTTATGAATTTTCACCTAAAAATCACGTGTTGTCAAGAAGGGCTCCCAGTCAGAGAATGAAATAAGTCAAGGTGGTTCCAGTGATCCCAGAAATAACTAGGGTAAAGTGAAGACAATTTTTACTGCGGTTATGGCGTTTATAGTCGGCCACTCACTACTGTATCTCGGGTTTGAATCTCAATGACATTTAAAATTTGGAGTCGGAAAAGCAGACACCAAATATTTGCACAAAATACCAAACGGTATATTATGAAAATCCGGATTCAATTGCCCTCTCCACAGCGCCCGCATCAATGAGCTGTCGAAGTAGGTACAGGGAGAGGAAGTAGTCTGTGTAAGTAACAAACGCAAAAAGCGAAGTCATCTCCGTACAGGCCATGGAGGTCCTTGGATGAGTGGAAGGTAAAGGTTTCCACTATCCGTAACCTCGGCACTTGATGGGGTAGCGTGGTTAGCTATATGCCAGGCCGCCTTTGCCCCCAGGAATTAAGCTGGTACTCATTTTTGATGTAGGCTGAGTGAACCTCAGGGCTATGTGCACCTCTAAAAGTGGAAATCTCGTTTCTTAAATTTTACGACTTCCTGACGGGGATTCGAAACCACGTCCTTCCGGGCGAGCCTAGGACGCCTTTACCTCCTCGGCCAGACAGTCGTAAGAACAACGACCTTGGAATGTATATTTGAGTAAGTACACCAAGTGGATTTTCCTCCTAAGACGGTTCTATAAGTAAGTACTGAGAAAAAATTGCCGAAGATTCAGAACCCGTCGAAAAAGGATCAACATTCTGTAATTCTAATTAAAATTTTGGCGATTGAATACTCAGCCGAATACAATGTGAATTGTCGTATGCATGCCGTATATAGTGAGAAATGTGCACGGAAGGCAGTAGTGAAGGACTGACAACGCATGTTTCCGGCAGGACTTCACCAAACGGCCGACCTTCCACAACCTGGTTAGGCGCATGTGGTCACACCGTATGTATGAGCTCATTGACATGATTGGCGATGGAACTCATCTTCGCTTGCAACTGAGTTTGGTGAGTCATTTGGCCAAGTTCAGAAAATTGTTAAGAAGAAATTGTAGTATCAAAAAGGCTGTTCTGAGTGAGAAATGGAGAATATGAATGAGATGGAAGCATCCAGATATGTTCTTGTATGATGCCATTCTTCCTTACAACAAAGTGTGTTCATATGATTCGAGGATCGCGCAAGAGGTGTTGGTAAAGAAACGTTGACCTCCCACCCTACAGTTCTGATCTGTTACCTGGTGACTTTAATTATTGTTCTGCTCTCTAAATAAATTTCTGAAGGACATCCACGAACGACTCAAGGCTGTCCTGAAATGTTTCAAGAACAACTCACAATTCTCTCTTCCGTACGGTATCCGACGATTGGTGAAACATTGGGATGTATATTTGAGTAAGTACACCACGTGGATTTTCGTCCTAAGACGGTTCTACATCTTTAATGATCAACGCCCTTTTAATTGCTATAGTTTTTTATTGGTTTAACGTCGCACTAACATATCGAAGATTTCGACGACGCAGGGGAGGATAGGATAGGATAGGGAGGGAGGGAGGGAGGGAGGGAGAGAGGGAGAGAGGGAGGGAAGAGGCCTTGGCCTTAATTAAGGTACAACCCCAGAATTTGTCTGATAAAAATGGAAAACCAAGGAAAACCACCTTCAGGAATGCCGATGGTGGGATTCGAACCCACCATCTCCCAAATGCAAGCTCACAGCTACGCGACCCTAACCGCACGGCAAACTCGCTCGGTTACGATATATTTAAAGAGACGTCGATGTGCCGGAATTCTTTATTTTCCCATCTATAACTCTTCACCCTTTGCTTACCTCTTACCATCCGATCTTGACTACAAAACAAGATCAGAGCTCCTCTTCTACCAGTACTACCTACAGCAGCCCTTTGATAATCTCAGCACCCTGATCATCAAATTTCCTTCCTGTAAACATTATGGACGTTGATTCTCATAGGAAACTTAAGGTGGCTCACTGCGATTACTTATTAAATTGATCCCACTGAGTTGCTGGTTGTTGGTTGATTGGTGAAAGAATGGACAAAAGAGCAAATGGGGTGGTCGTATGCGTTTAAAGAGTCCGGCTTCCTGGTTGAATGGTAACCGTAGTGGCCTTCGGTTCCGTTTGTCCGGATAAATGAAATGACATATATCTTTTAGTGCCGGGAGTGTCCGAGGACAAGTTCGGCTCACCAGATGCAGGTCTTTTGATTTGACACCCTTAGGCGACCTGCACGTCGTGATGAGGATGCAATGATGACGAAGACGACACATACACCCAGCTCCCGTGCCAGCGAAATTAAGCAATTATGGTTAAAATTCCTGGCCTTGCTGGGAATCGAACTCTGGACCCTTGTGACCAAAGGCCAGCACGCTAACCATTTAGCCATGGAGCCGGACTTGGCCGGATATTTTAACTCCGATGGTTTAATCCTCTGGCATGGATTCGATGTTTGTGTTCACCTTAATACACATAACGCACTACACGATCAACCTCTACAGAAACAAGCAATGGTTAATGCATCTCGCTACATAAGGTGTCAGGGAGGGCGTTCAGCCCTAAAGCCAGGCCAAATTAAAGTGAAGTGTCGACCTCAGGTAGTAGGGAAAAGGCCACGAAGAAGAAGAAGTATTCTGAAGAGTAATTGCTTTCGTTACAGTTTATATTAGTTAAAACAACAACTACAACCTCTTGTACTATTACTACTACTGCAACTACCACTACTGAAAATGAACATCCACAGCCTGTTTCCAGTCATTCGACCGGGTCAGCAATGGAATGAATGAAGCCTCCATTTAGCGGCGAGGATAGGAACTGTGCCGGCTGCCGAAGCCTGTCGCACTCCTCTGGGGCAATGAATGATTAATGACTGACAGATTAAATGAAATGATATTGGAGAGTGTTGTTGGAATGATATATGACAGGGGAATCCGGAGTATACGGAGAAAAACCTGTCCCGCCTCCGCTTTGTCCAGCACATATCTCACATGGAGTGACCGGGATTTGAACCACGGAACGCAGCGGTGAGAGGCCGGCGCGTTGCCGCCTGAGCCACGGAAGCAATATTATTATTATTATTATTATTATTATTATTATTATTATTATTATTATTATTTTGGTTACCAGACAAAGTCAGAGCAAAGTCATCTCTCTACATGCCATGAAGGCCCTGAAAGCAGATGAAGGCAAAGTCATCCAATATTCGTTATCACGATATAGAGTGAGATAGAGGGGTTAGCTCTATATCTGGCCTCCTTATCCTCACAGGAATTAATCTGGTACTTATTTCTGTTGAAGGCTGAGTAAATGTCTCTTGAGAAGTAAAAATATCGTTTCTAAATAACTCGACTTTCTAACAGGGATCGAACCCACGCCCTTCCAAATGAACTGAACACACCTTTACTGCCTCTGCTGGACAGCCCTCTATAGTACTTATTATATTTGTAAAGTGGTTAAACTGCGTGTTGCCATTTCTTGATTGAGACAGTATTTTTCATCTGTTCCTTGACACAGGCCAGAGAAAAATGTAGCTTCCACCGAAGTCTTTCTCTCTTTTATGGCTGTGTTAATATGCACGCGGCTGAGGTATGGTTAGTGCTGAGTAATGAGATTCGGAGCACGGTTCAGTGCGTCTGGATCTTACAATAGGTGCTACTTAGAGGGTGAATCATGCCGTAATAGCACTTTCCGGCCCAGTGAGGAAAGCAATGACAAAATACTTCAATCTTCAATTTTCCTAGTACGCCTCATTTTGACACCACCATCGATTTTTGTTGTGGGCAATGGAATGTCTCATTTCAAATTCTGATAGCTGTCAATCAATTCTTAAAAGAAAAATCTTTTCGTTAGTATGGGGAAGAATTTTCAACCCATCACGTAATGTCGTATGTTCCTATAACTTTTTTAGAATTATATTTGACGTCGCGCTGACACAGATAGGTCTTTAGCGACTATGGGATAGGAAAGGACTAGGAGTGGGAAGGAAGCGGGGGTTGCGGAAGAAATATTTTGTGGGAAGTTAAAAAATCGGATTCACCGTCCCAGAAAACATAAATTAAACCAATTTCTAGAACTACCATGATATTCTCCAAGTAAAATCCCATATTGCTTGGATTATATAACCACGTAACAACTAGTGCCACTTTCGGCTCCAGGAATGAATGACGGACATTTGTCAGGCTCGGAGCCATGTACCTCTCCAGAATTGGGGTAAAATTTTCTTAATATTCCGAGCCAGGCTGACTGGCTCAGACGATAGAGAGATGTTTTCCGAGCCCAGGATTGTGGGTTCGATCCCGGCTCAATCCGGTGGCATATGAAGATGCTCTAATACTTCAGCCTTGTGTTGGTGGATTTACCGGCACATAAAAGAACACCCTGTCCAGCACCTCAGTGTCTCCGAAATTCGTAAAAGCATTTAATAGGACGCAACCCTAATGACATTCTTCTTTTACCGCTTTTCCCACACCTGTGGGTCACAGGTGCAAACTCTGTCACATATGTAGATTTGACTCCGTTTTACGGTCGGCTACCCTGCAACTATACATTGGCGTGTTTCTGTGGTGGTCGGTAGTGCAGTTTTGGCTGAATATGAAGAGGTAATAGACGCAATTGAAATCCCCGACCCAGCCGGGAATCGAATGCGAGATCCTCTGAACCGAAGGCCTCATCGCTGACCATTCATCCAAAGAGTCGGACAACACTAATAACATTATTATTACTATGTATTTCGACCTCATGACGTGGAGTGAAATCCCTCCACTTTAAACTATCAGGAACTAAACTCAAATCGGGGGTAATGTAGTTTTCTGCAGCCAGCAAATGAAATCTAAATGTGTCCTGTTGCTTCCTTTCCTGTAGCGTTGTGACTTACCGTCTGCTGATATGAGTAAAAGGCCATTGATGAGTCAATGAATATAATTTGCAAAGGCTGAGTAACACGGAGGAAGGTCAGTAATTAAATGTTTCTCATGTTATGAGTGGACTACGCTCTACTATTACAGTAATTGTTGATGTTAATCAGATGTAATTGTACGTGGCTAAGAGCTTTGTAACACTAGCAAATAGCGACCTTGCTGTCTGCTTGTGGAACAGTAGAGCAACGCAGCGGGCTTCCGCTGATGGGTAGCTGGTGCGGTTCTAGTCCAATAGGAAAGACATCACAGGAATTACATACAATTTAAAATATTTCTAATTTATTTTCAAGCGCTAAATAACTATGTTTCTGTGCATATATCATTTTAAAGAAAATAATTCAATGGTAAGTACATATTAAAAATGGAATGGACTCGCAGAATGAAACTAAGCCTTCGAATGAGTATGAAATGTGTGCCTGCCTTCGAACATGGCTAGTTGTTATGTCGCACAAGAAGGACAGAATTTTACCCCAACTGAAGGGAGATGGAGCAAAAAATGCATGATTAAAGGTTACTTTAGACCCTCTTTTTAATGTACGCCCGTCTATCTTCTAAAATTTGAAAAATGATTTGCTCAGAAGTGTGATGCAAACTCGTGTCCTAATCCCAAGGTGGTGCAGTCTTTTCAGGCACAACACCATCGGAGGTGAACTGCATGTGCCATTTCAACCAATACTAGCCCTCCTGCCATTCTTAAATTTCTGGCAGTACTGGAAATCGAACCCGGGCCCCCGAGGACAGTTAATAACAATAACCGTTACTCTACGAAGGCGGACAGAAGAGCAATGAAAATACAGTATGCCAATATAAATGTTTTTCATTGAGTTGGAGTGAACGACTCTAATCATTGCCGAGTGTTATTCTTCATTCGCTGCTCGTAGTGAAAGTTGAAAGTGTGCTCTGATAGTTTTGTTAGCTCTGACGATGGCCACTTGATCATAAATATTGTCCTTTCCCTACCTCAAAGTGGGATAAATTCCTCGTAAGAATTAAATGTTTAAAAATATTTAAGCTCTTTAAGTCGTTACGCTTTTTCAATCGCGAAATTACCAGCGTTTCGCCCCAGTGTTTGTTTCGCAATAAATAAATAAATAAATAAATAAATAAATAAATAAATAAATAAATAAATAAATAAATAAATAAATAAATAAATAAATAAATAAATAAATAGGCTACATAAATGAATAAATAAAATAATGACACATGTGGATCTAACTTTCGGATAAAATTCCTAAATGAAAACTGCTGGGTAGAAAAAGTAAAAAAAAAAAAAAATTGTTAAAAAACAAAATCTCAAATATTGTAGGTTACTTCGTCTTCATTTCCAACACACACTTTCCCAAGCAGAAAAAATTCAAAAGAGTACCCTCAGCTAGCAAAGTCATGGCTGCGGTCCTCTGGGACTCTGAAGGGGTTATTCTGTTCGATGTCCTCCCTCGTACTGAAACGATCAACTCTGAAGTTGATTATGTTACTCTAAGGAAATTGGAGAAAGACTTTAGCGTGTTCGTAGCCTCAAAATTGCAAACGAACTTCTCCTTCTCCACGACAAAGCAAGACCTCACACAAGTCCACGCACCCGACAGGAGCTCACAAAACTTCAGTGGACTGTTCTTCTTCATCCATCCTACAGTCCGGATCTCGCGCCTTCTGACTTCCATCTGTTTGGCCCAATGAAGGATGCACTCCGCGGGAACCATTGCGTGGATGATGGGGATGTTATCAATGCCGCACGACGTTAGCTCCGACATTGACCAGTCGAATGGTACCATTCAAGCATACAGACCCTAACATTACGATGCGTAAGGCCGTAGCATTGAACAGAAATTATGTTGAAAAATAGGGCACTGTAGAAAAAGAATTGGGAAACATGGTGTATTTGAATCCTCAATAAAACCCACCTGCTTAAAAAAAAAAAAAAAATGTGTTGCATTATATATTGAACTCGCTTCGTACCAGATTATTATAAACAATGCACAAGATATGACGGTGACATTTTGAATACAAGCTGTACCATGCGTGATACCGTCGTCACCTTGCATGTTATAATGACATACCTTCATGTTCAGAGCATGTTTCTAATTTCAGTACTTTTTCAATGCGGATATATTTTTGGAGTCCGCCTCTGTGATGTAGTGGTTAGCATGATTAGCTGCCACCCCCGGAGGCCCGGGTTCGATTCCCGGCTATGCCACGAAATTTGAAAAGTGGTATGAGGGCTGGAACGGGGTCCACTCAGCCTCGAGAGGTCAACTGAGTAGAGGTGGGTTCGATTCCCACCTCAGCCATCCTGGAAGTGGTTTTCCGTGGTTTCCCACTTCTCCTCCAGGCGAATGCCGGGATGGTACCTAACATAAGGCCACGGCCGCTTCCTTCCCTCTTCCTTGCCTATCCCTTCCAATCTTCCCATCCCTCCACAAGGCCCCTGTTCAGCATAGCAGGTGAGGCCGCCTGGGCGAGGTACTGGTCATTCTCCCCAGTTGTATCCCCGACCAAGAGTCTGAAGCTCCAGGACACTGCCCTTGAGGCGGTAGAGGTGGGATCCCTCGCTGTGTCCGAGGGAAAAGGCGACCTTGGAGGGTAAACAGATGATGATGATGATGATGATATATTTTTGGGCTGTGGACAGAAATCGGACACCACAGTAACCAATGTTCGTCATTTATCCATTTTAAGTGTTCGCCATCTTTCTCACGTTATTACCGTGTATCAGAACCTTGCCTTTTATATACAGTACCTACAAATGGCGCTGTGTTGACGTAAATCTACATAAATAAAGTTATAGGGGGTCCGCTGTCTGTAATTTCTTTTGTCTTGCCAATTTTTCAGATATTTATTCGTTTTAGGCCAACTCAAGATCAAATCGGTGGTTTTTATTTTTCGTGACTGTTGGTCTCTGTTCGTCCATTTGTCTGTCTGTTTGTCTGTTCCACCATCACGGCGAAACGGCTGGATAGATCTCGACCAAACGTCACAGTTAGTGTGTACTCATCCCGCGGAAGGTTTTAATGTGCATATCATTTTAAAATCTTCGAACAGGCGGCGGTTTATAGGCAAACCAGAACGTTTTTCCTCCATTTTCTCTTATACTATTGATTTTCTGTAAACTCCGTGGACTGTATGTGAAACTTCTCTTCATTAAAAACAACTTTTGTTATGTTCATAATTTACCTTACTTTTCAAATGACGGAGAAAATTATTATTTTCTGCGGGTATCATGCTCTGCATTGAGTCACCGACAGACCGACAACGAACCTACAGGTTACCATGGCAACGTCTCTGACTGCTTGCCAGCAGGGAAGTAAAATGTTGCCATTTTTCTCATCATTCCTATAAATTCGTGGTTGTTCATTGGGTAGAAAGCAAGAGAAGCGTCAATCGGCCATTCTGCGGGATATTGGCGGAATATCGTTGAATGTTATAACCGTCCTCGAATAGCTTAAGTATTAACACCATTAGTCATCTTCTAATCTGTTTACCTAAGAATCCCTGCGCCTAAACTTCTCCCTTGTTACCGCTTTCTTATATCCATAACTCACACCAGGATAATTAATTGAGAGGCATTTGATTTTCCAATACATTCAGTTGGCATTTACATATTTGTCGTCGTCGTTATCCGGCTGTCCTCAGTTATAATCCATTTTCTGTTAATTTCAACTTTCTTTACTGAATTATTTTCTTCCTTAATTACTCCGTATGTATGTGTGTGCTAATCCCGAAAGCTGACACTCTTTCCTTTGAGGAAATATTCTAAGCTATGCAAATGTATAACTTTTGGCCCAAGAAAATATCGAAATATGGATGCAATTTTAACGACGGTGCAGACCTTCGTTTCGGGATCATTGGTGGCTAAACTGTAAGTCGTATCACAAAACAGAAAGCATGTCGATTTGTAGCGATCGAGAAAGGGTGTGTGTGCTATTGTAATCAGTACTCTTCACACCGACTTTGACTGGCAGTAGGAATGGAGTCCTTCTCCAACTCCTGTGTAACTGTCATTAGTAATGAAGGCCTACTATTGTAATGAATAATTCACTTCTCGGTTTGACTTGAAGACGGAAAGGGAGCATGCAATTTTGTTAGCTGTCCTACCCGATTGTGTTTTGCTGTAGGCAAGGGTGCCCGCCATTATAAACAAATGTATCCATCTAAAATGTGACTGGCATTAGGCATTGTGGCCTGCTATTTTGGAAACTCAACAACTTGGTGCGACTGGCAGTAAGCTGGCTGGCAGTAGGAAAAGTGGTCTGTCATTATAATGATAACTACACAACTCAATTTCGACTGGTAGTAGGGAAGTTGCCTGCCATTATAATAAAAACTGCTCAACTGTAATCTGTCTGGAAGTAGGAAAGGGGGCCTGCCATTGTAACGAAAACTCACCAAATCGATTGTGAGCGTCCAGTAGGCAATGGGGCCTGCAATTATAGTGTAAACTTCCCAACTCGTTTGTGAATGGCAGTAGGCAAGTGAGGCTGCCGTTATCATCACAATTCCGCAACAAATACTTTACATTGGAAACAACGACTCGTTGGCTGAATGGTCAGCGTACTGGCCTTCGGTTCAAAGGGTCCCGGGTTCGATTCCCGACTGGGTCGGGGATTTTAACCTTCATTGTTTAATTCCATTGGCTCGGGGGCTGGGTGTTTGTGCTGTCCCCAACATCCCTGCAACTCACACACCACACATAACACTATCCTCCACCACAATAACACGCAGTTACCTACACATGGCAGATGCCGCCCACTCTCATCGGAGGGTCTGCCTTACAAGGGCTGCACTCGGCTAGAAATAGCCACATGAAATAATATTATTGGAAACAGCGTATGGGGACCTCCCCATGCTGTTTCTCGGATAACGCTAAGAGACATGCAATTTTTAAACAATCTTACTTACTACATGTACAGTATTTACTTCGATATTCGAATACAATGTAGAATACCGTATATAAATGGCTGGACGTCACCTGAAAATTTGCGTGAATCAACTGTAACCCTAGCAACCGTGCAGGCTGTGATGTAAGGCATGGAAGGAAGTCCTAAGGCTGGTGGTCATCTGAAATTAACAGTCGTTGATGGATGGCCATGATCGAGAGATATATTTATGATCATTTGGTTTTCGCAAAGGGAAGAATATTTCTTTTTAAACGAGTTTCAGCTATCTTTCGTCTATGTCACAGCAAAGCCCCTTACACAGTAACGTCACCGAAGGCAGCAGAATTTTTCTCATAATACGTATCTTGCGAATATCTATGGCCATAAAATTGTGCACTAGTTCAGTGACTATTTTGTTGGACATGGCGTGGGAATGTTGTGTGCTGGATCCGCTGCAATATTGTTGGACGTAGATCATAATACTACATTATTTCTTTCGATTCATCGTAACATTTTATTTACCCCGTGGGTGGAGTGAAAGGGTGCACTATCTTCATCCCCTGCATGTCGAGAGGGGAACAACGAAATAATCTGTACTCGCTCTTTCTTCTTTTAAGCTCAAAAACATATCCATGGTTCTATGCTCTTCCGTGCAGTGGAGACGTTTACATATGTCCTGTCCTGTTTGCCGCATGCTGTATGTGATATTCCTACGATGTTGATGATGATAGTAATAATAGGATGGACTCAGCTATCATATGCAGACATATGCCACTTAGGCTGCCTGCGTGTCAATTTTAACGCTATGTTTTACTGTAGCAAATGGTAGAGAAATCAAAACTCTGCTGGGTGACCTATGGATGAGTGTTAATTACTTTTATAAGGTAAATACCAAATAGGTCATCAGAGATACTTTACATAATGACATCATAATACATGAAGTGTCAAACAGACTCTTTTCCACGCTTCAAAATTCCGACTATATCTCCTGCATAGTCCAACCCTCTAACCACTAATCCAGATTGGGGGGGAGGGATGACGATTTTGAAGAGAAAAATAAAATTACAAGAACTGAAATTCATAAGGTCTGTATTGACTTTAATATCTAAATTAAAATGTAAAATGTCAACCTGTGCTGGTTTACCACACACACAGTTTATTTATACGACGCTGTATCTGCCCATGAGGCCCATTTATAAAACAAATACGTGGAACTCTGCTACATCTGCCACCAGGCGAGTTGGCCGTGCTGTTAGGGACGCGCAGCTGTGATCTTGCATCCGGGAGATAGTGGGTTCGAGCCCTACTGTCGGCAGCCCTGAAGATGGTTTTTCCGTGGTTTCCCATTTTTACACCAGGCAAATGCTGGGGCTGTAACTTAATTAAGGCCGTGGCTGCTTCCTTCCCACTCCATCGTCGCCATAAGACCTATCAGTGTCGGTGCGACGTACAGCAAGTTGTAAAAAAAAAATAAAAAAAAAGCTACAGTTAAGAAGAATACTATCCGACCAGCGTTTCAGTTTTCGAACTGACTATATACGAGATAACGGTTAAATTATATCAGTTTTGTTACCTATGAAACAAAGGCTACAGTGGATGGAGCCAATTTTTACTCTCAAGGTTTTGCTGTCATCATATTTTACCATATTAGATTTTAACAATATGTTTGATGTTAAATTATCTCAAATAGACTGGCTTCTATGGAGTAATAGTGTACGTCCTTTTCAATGCTGACGATGGCTCACAGAGCCGAAACATGTATATTTAAAAACACTGTTAATTAAGTAATCTGTAAGATTACGTCTTATAGTACTGAATAGATTGAAATTTTACATTTTAATTTAGAGGAAAATAAAAGTCACAGTAAAGACAAAAATTAACTCAGTTCCTCCACTACATGGAGAAACAGAAGCATGGAAATGCTTTTTCCTGTCCTAATATACATAGATGGCGTACACTGGTTTCCATGGTTAGCGTGGAGCTGGAAAACTGTCGATGCAAAACCGTCCACGCTAACTCTAGATAGACTCCCCTCCTCCCCAAAACATATCCATGATTTTTTGTTTTGTACAACCTGATGAACGCTGGCCCAGTGATAGAGCATGAGATGAATTCCTAATGTGAACAACTCCTGATGTTTCGTGCTGCCACTAGAAATGAGGTAAATAGCAAAATTACTCATCTCATCTCAATAATAGCACTAGACCTACACCTTCCGTTAACCAGTCAGGAGGCCTTGCATAGCAGATGATGTCATGACTCTCGCTGTAAGTCTGAAGGCAATGACAGCCTCACACTTCCGCCATAGTGCTGTCATAATATACCCCCAGCTGAGGTCGTTTCATCTTCAATTAGCCTTCTACAGGCTATGCTTGTACATAATGAACTCATCAGAAAAAGCAATGATACTTGTATTTCACAGCCTGACCACCAACGTGAATTCAACATCCGATCCCTATGGGCAGTATACAGAGTGGGAAAAATAAAACTGGCAGGGACAATATTCATAAAACCGAAATTGACCCTTGTTAATGCACTGTCCTTCACAGGAAATATTGGAAGCCACGATTTCTATGCACCAATCCGTTACTATTACATGTCTGCGCGTGCGCATCTCCCGCATCACTTAATACGTTGCTGTGTCATTATGTGTGAATGAGTGAGAGAAGCAGACGTGTTTAGTGATCAGTTGAATGCAACACAATACGGTGCTCACGATATATATATATATGTCGTATGGCTTTTAGTGCCGGGATATCCCAGGACGGGTTCGGCTCGCCAGGTGCAGGTCTTTCTATTTGACACCCGTAGGCGACCTGCGCGTCGTGATGAGGATGAAATGATGATGAAGACAACACATACACCCAGCTCCCGTGCCATTGGAATTAACCACTTAAGGTTAAAATCCCCGACCCGGCCGGGAATCGAACCCAGGACCCTCTGAACCGAAGGCCAATACGCTGACCGTTCAGCCAACGAGTCGGACGGTGCTCACGATAAAACAACGTGTGTTCATTGCCGAGTGATATGCGAAATACGATTCGTGGAAAACTTGTGCGGAACTGTGTGTGCAAGAGTTTGAGACTGGAAGTAAACCTCCGTGGCCCAGGAGGCAGCGCGTTGGCCTCTCACCGATGGGTTCCGTGGTTCAAATCCCGGTCATTCCATGTGAGATTTGTGCTGGACGAAGCGGAGGCGAGACAGGATTCTATCCGGGTACTCCGGTTTTCCCTGTCATGTTAAGTAACACTCTCCATTATTATTTCATTTCATCTGACAGTCATTAATCATTGCCCCAGAGGAGTACGACAGGCCTCGGCAGCCGGCACAATTCCCTGTCCTCGCCGCAAGTGGGGGCTTCATTCATTCCATCCATAACCCGGTCAATGACTGGAAAACAGGTTGTAGGCTTTCATTTTCATTTGAGACTGGAAGTGTTTTGCCAAAACTTCCATCAAGTTCTGCAATGCAAAACTTAGTGGCAAAATGGTTCGAAGCATATCACATGAAACCCTTTCTCACATAAAATGTACAAAATGCCTTCCATTAGCATTGATACATGCATCCGCTCGCCGTGGCATTGGATACCGCAACAGGATACACAGAGTTTTGTAGATGAGTTTGTAATTGCTTCCTCTTATTTGCACCACACTTCTCATTTTCATCTACCCTATCGGACCTACCTTGGTCAACGCTTTCGAGCCCAACGGTACTAGGTTTACGAGTCCTGTAGTCTTAATATTAAAAGAAACGTTCTGACAGCTAGGGCATAGATGATTAGTTTACTGCCTTCCTGGCTGGAAGGAAGGGATTAGGCGTATTGTTGCCATAGAAACGTGGGCGGTGTCACTGCGGTCACCATGGAAACGAGTCTGCTGTCCACTTGGAGTTGCCAGACCTTTCACTTCTCAGCAATGGCACTAGAGTAGCCCTTCTCTCCTGCACTGGCAGTCACTCTCTTCGTATATCGCATGTCCACGATTTTTTCGGCTGGGTGGCGCTCATCTCTGCTGTTACCCAGTCGGCCCAAGGAAAATCAAACGGGCAGACGCCTAGTTGGCTGTCGCCTCCCCTCTCCACATGTACTCTTGCCTAATCAAGGGCGTGGACACATCTTATTCTCCGACTTCCATCCGTGATGAAATTCGCCGCAATGGAACCTTTGTGGACGCTGTTCTTCGTCTCCAGGATGGCTTCTCCGGACAACCTTCTCCAGATGTCGTCGCCTTCTTCCGCTTTCCAGGCCCACCGCTCGGCATAATTGAAAATGGCATACGACTATATGATGCAGACTACGCTGCAGTCGCTACTCCGGAGCATCTCCTACAGCAAATGATTTCCCTTCCTGACTCCCCCATCTCTCCTACCATACCTCCCATCGTTACCCACTCCACCCCCACATTTACTACTACTACTACTACTACTACTACTACTACCACCACCACCATAACCACTTCTGTACATTCTGCTCCGTCTACTTCCACCTGCACTGTTTCGTCCTGTCACCCCTCTTCTATCATGTCTGCCCCAGTTCTCTCCCTCCGTGCTCATTCACAGCCGCCCCCTGCTCCCTTCACTGATGCCACTGTCGCAGCTCCACCACTCTCCCCCAACACTGCAGCCTCCTCCGTACCAGCTCCCGACCGGCCTTCGTCATCGAGCTGTGTCATCCGTGGCCTGGACCCAGCATTCACCGAGCAAGACATCCTGGCTGAACTGACCTCCGCCGGCGTTCCAACCCGTCGAGCGCTCCGCATCTTTAACTCCAGCGGCCCGACCTTCATGGTTCGTCTCCAAGTCTCCTCTACAGCTGACGTCGACCATCTCATCACCACCGGTGTCCGATTTCGCGGGCGAACATATCGAGTGGAGCCTTCTCGCTCCCCACCCCGCCCCGCTCGTTCCCCTCCTCTCACCACTTCTCATAGTCCGCCGTCCGCCCCGCCACCCACGCCACCACCGCAAGCGGTCCCCTTACGAGCTCCACAACCTAACTTTTTCCTACCACCCCTCCCGACACTAGACCTCCTCCGTCTTCTTGCCAACTCCCTTACCAACATTACCACCTCCCTTTCCTACCTTCTCTCTCAATACTACACCCCACCTTACACCCAATTTTTACCCACACCGTATATGTAATAAGATTATGTACATGTCTGTAAATAAATGTCATTCTCTGTAACGCGCGCCCAAGATACATCAGTTTTCAATAAAGTCAATTGTCCCCCTTTTCCCTGCTGTTCGTAGGGGTTTGCCTGCGCGGGGTGCTTTGTGGGTTTCGCCCTGAATTCCGACTTGTTGTGCCGGTGCCCTTACGCCAGATTCATTCATTCTTTTCCCCTTCTGGTGTGTATCTGTAATACATTTTCCTTCCACACGGCCGAAGAGCTCCTTAGTTGAGCTGATGGCCCGCCCCTCCTCGTCTGAGGAGAGGGAATGAAATGACTTGTTTTCGCTTTCGCTGGCAGTCAAAACGCTTCTTTAAATATAGTGAAAACTCTCACTTTGGACATCCCACTTGATTGGACATATATTGAAAACATTGTCCAATTCCCTATATTTTTACGTGTTAAAAAGCCTCTCTGCATTGGACACCTCCTAACTATGGACTTTGGATAGCCCTTAAATGACTGGTTGGTCAAGTTCAAAATTTTATTTGTTTTGCTATTTTGTAATCGTTTAGAGCAAGCAATTTTAACATTGTCACTGGGAATGCAGACCGTCCAAGGACATTAAAAACAATATTTTAAGACAGGCAGGCTTCCTGTAGTTTCCAATCAACTGAAGAGGAAGAACCATCTCTTACAGATAACATCTCGTTAACTGAGGAATTGAAATGTCTCCCTGAAGTCTTTCGCAGTGAATTGTCAGACGTTGGTGTGTTTAGTGATTTCTATAATATGTTGGGTGCCTTTGCTGGCGGGACCTATTGTTTACAGTGCACTATGTCTTCTGGTATGGGCTAGAACAATGTTGTTACTTTCATTGATCTGTCTCAGATTTATCCTTGGCTTTGACAAAATGAAAGTGACTGAGGTATGAGTGATGCTAGTAATGCCATTCCTTCTGCAGCCAGTCCCTGCTATGAATGGTGTGAAAATATTGCTCATAGGGTCAGTTGGTGCATGCATTTCAGTGGGCTTGGCAGACTGATGTGTAATAGCAACTTCTGGCTCGGTGAGGAAAGCAACGGGAAACTACATCACTCCTCATTTCCCTAGTACGCCTCTTCAGTGATGCCTAGGCTATCTATGACAGCTGATGGCGGAACTGTTGAGAATCCAACCAGCCTTCGGGCTGAGGACTAAACATACATACATAATATGTTGGAAATTTACGATGATATTTCTGGGGCAATTGGTGGAGTGTTAAAAAAAAAAGAGTTATTTCTTCTTCTTCTTCTTCTTCTTCTTCTTCTTCTTCTTCTTCTTCTTCTTCTTCTGGAAGAAGAAACAGTTGCTGTCTCCGAGGAGCCACCTACTAATCAAACATCTATGCAGTGTATTAAAGAGCTGGAAAATTATGTGTTTGTGTATAACCAGCACCACCTAGATACACTGTATTTAGGTGGTGCTGGTATAACCAACCAAAAATGATTGAAACTCAGTTTGGATTACGTCAGAAAATTGAATCAGAATGGCCACGTTCAAATACACTGACTGACAGAGCAAATGCAACACCAAGAAGGAGTGGTCAGAACTTTATGCCAATTGCAGGGTAGACTGACGTCACTGAGGTATGCACATGATGTAAAATGCGCCGCTGTGCTGCGCACGTAGCGAACGATAAATGGGACATGGCGTTGGCGAATGGCCCACTTCGTACCGTGATTTCTCAGCCGACAGTCATTGTAGAACGTGTTGTCGTGTGCCACAGGACACGTGTATAGCTAAGAATGCCAGGCCGCCGTCAACGGAGGCATTTCCAGCAGACAGACGACTTTACGAGGGATATAGTGATCGGGCTGAGAAGGGCAGGTTGGTCGCTTCGTCAAATCGCAGCCGATACCCATAGGGATGTGTCCACGGTGCAGCGCCTGTGGCGAAGATGGTTGGCGCAGGGACATGTGGCACGTGCGAGGGGTCCAGGCGCAGCCCGAGTGACGTCAGCACGCGAGGATCGGCGCATCCGCCGCCAAGCGGTGGCAGCCCCGCACGCCACGTCAACCGCCATTCTTCAGCATGTGCAAGACACCCTGGCTGTTCCAATATCGACCAGAACAATTTCCCGTCGATTGGTTGAAGGAGGCCTGCACTCCCGGCGTCCGCTCAGAAGACTACCATTGACTCCACAGCATAGACGTGCACGCCTGGCATGGTGCCGGGCTAGAGCGACTTGGATGAGGGAATGGCGGAACGTCGTGTTCTCCGATGAGTCACGCTTCTGTTCTGTCAGTGATAGTCACCGCAGACGAGTGTGGCGTCGGCGTGGAGAAAGGTCAAATCCGGCAATAACTGTGGAGCGCCCTACCGCTAGACAACGCGGCATCATGTTTTGGGGCGCTATTGCGTATGATTCCACGTCACCTTTAGTGCGTATTCAAGGCACGTTAAATGCCCACGGCTACGTGCAGCATGTGCTGCGGCCGGTGGCACTCCCGTACCTTCAGGGGCTACCCAGTGCTCTGTTTCAGCAGGATAATGCCCGCCCACACACTGCTCGCATCTCTCAACAGGCTCTACGAGGTGTACAGATGCTTCCGTGGCCAGCGTACTCTCCGGATCTCTCACCAATCGAACACGTGTGGGATCTCATTGGACGCCGTTTGCAAACTCTGCCCCAGCCTCGTACGGACGACCAACTGTGGCAAATGGTTGACAGAGAATGGAGAACCATCCCTCAGGACACCATCCGCACTCTTATTGACTCTGTACCTCGACGTGTTTCTGCGTGCATCGCCGCTCGCGGTGGTCCTACATCCTACTGAGTCGATGCCGTGCGCATTGTGTAACCTGCACATCGATTTGAAATAAACATCAATTATTCGTCCGTGCCGTCTCTATTTTTTCCCCAACTTTCATCCCTTTCGAACCACTCCTCTTTGGTGTTGCATTTGCTCTGTCAGTCAGTGTATACTGTAGTACTTTTTTACAGTTTTATTAGGCATGAAATTTAGTGTGGTGTACTGTATATAAATTCAAAGAAACACTGTTTGTGTTATGTGCACACACTAGGTCAGTGTTTTCCTTTCCTGCATTGTTAGTGCACTTTTGGAGTAGCCTACTTTACATCCAACTTTGAAGGGTTTCACTGAATTAGGACCAAAGTGTGTCGTACATCTTCCGTTCTTTCCTCTGATTGCTGTTAGGAGAGGATGGTTACCCAATTGAACGTCCCCTTATAATGACAATAACCATCATCGATAACAGTCGTAGTTGGTTGTGAAACACTTCTGAGGAAGCTGAACAAAGCCTTCATGAAACGTAAGCTTCTCCTCCAGGATTTCAACTTTCAGACGGCAGAGACCCAAACGAAATCATATATTTTTATTGTTGGCCAAGAAAGCATTGGTCATTTATTTCTCGAAATGTCCGGCTAGCGTGCTGGCCTTTGGTCACAGGGGTCCCGGGTTGGATTCCCGTCAGGGCCGAGAATTTTAACCATCATTGGTTAATTTCGCTGGCACGGGAGCTGGGTGTATGTGTCGTCTTCATCATCATTTCATCCCCATCACGACGCGCAGGTTGCCTATGGGAATCAAATCAAGAGACCTGCATCTGGCGAGCCGAACTTGTCCTCGGACACTTCCGGCACTAAAAGCCATACGCCATTTCATTTCATTTTCTCGAAATTCAGCTTAAACTAGCTCGGTCCAAAAAAAAAAAAAAAAAAAAAGAACATTAATATCTTAAAGAAGACTTCAATGTCAATGACGAATTTTACGAAATATTTAGAAAACGGTATACAAATTGTCAATTTTCTAATTCTTTTTGCGTACTACACCTACTGCATTTGTAACTTACCTAATCGGTATGCTTCCCGTATCAAGGCTGATCGCTGGAATTTGGCAGTATCTCTAGAATTCGTAATAAAACTTCACGCTATGTAGAATATTTGTACATTTAAATTGTCTCAAGGCTGCATTCTGAGAGACAAGGATAGTGAAATCCAGCATGAAAACATTCAACTGATCAGTCATTAGGAACTTGTTATAAAGTAGTCAAGGCTGTAGAACGTCACGTTGTATTCAATATAAGCATTTTTCTTTAGAAGTGTACGACCATTAGAGACCACAATAAGTAACTGTTACATATTTTTAGAAGCCTTCTTTGCAGCTCAGTACCGTTCCATTCTGTCTCTGACAGACTGTCACCTTTCCGCTGTCCATCCGCTGTTCTTCTTCACGAAAGCCCTTGAAGTGCTGACGGATCTTCATTCCGTTAATAATATCTTCTCGATTTAGACCAGTTTTATTCAGATCCTTCTTTAAAACTGCTTTCCCTCCAGGGTTGTTTATTTTCTCGGACTCAGCGAGGGATACCACCCCCACCGCCTAAAGGACAGTGTCCTGGAGCGTGAGACATTGGGTCGGGGATACAACTGGGGAGGATGATCAGTACCTCGCCCAGGCGGCCTCGCCTGCTATGCTGAACAGGGGCCTTGGTGGGGTATGGGAAGATTGGAAGGGATAGACAAGGAGGAGGGAAGGAAGCGGCCGTGGCCTTAAGTTAGATACCATCCCAGCATTTGCCTGGAGGAGAAGTGGGAAACCACGAAAAACCACTTCCAGGATGGCTGAGGTGGGAATCGAACCCACCTCTACTCAGTTGACCTCCCGAGGCTGAGTGGACTCCGTTCCAGCCCTCGTACCACTTTTCAAATTTCGCGGCGGAGCCGGGTATCGAACCCGGGCCTGCGGGGGTGGCAGCTAATCACACTAACCACTACACCACGGAGGCGGACCAGATTCTTCCTCACCTCCCTAAACCACTTATCACTGTTAGGTCTACTATTGAGTATGGCAAAAATGCTCTTAGTCAACCGCTTGTCGTACATTCTAAATAAATATAAGCTATTATTCATGAATTCATTCCAACATTTTAATAAACTGTCATTAACATAGGTAATAAGTTAAAATTATTTTAATGCATTCTAAACGATCCTTTACTGTGTGAAAATATTTGGCTGAGGCTTTTAGTGTGGAAACCATTATGTCACAAGATCCACCATTCAATAATTATCATACCATATTTTCAGTATATTTTATGTTAAGCATGAATTATTGCTAATGTCGATTACTGTCTTCTTTCTCACTTAAATGCGATCAGTTCAAGCAAACTCTGACAAGGTTAATAACAGTAGAGGTATTGTGAGTATTACAATATAACGTACAGGAAATTAGCATGTTTGTTTCTCCCAGTCTTCTACGGTTGAGTCTCAGTACAAATATCAGATATGCATTGTGATTTATCTGTCTAGTAATGTAAATATTTTAGCAGTGACACTAGAGAAATTACACCTTGTCACAAACAGGATGACTTTCTCGAATGGGCAGATAATTCATTCATACAATCCGTAAATCAATAGATTTGATATCACAGTATTCTTAAACACTTGTGCAAAACTGCAACTGAAGTTCCTTTTCTGGCCAATTATTATTATTATTATTATTATTATTATTATTATTATTATTATTATTATTATTAAGTTACTGCTTTTGAGACCCTACGAAGTGATGCGATGCCAATTACACTACAACCGTACTCATTTCAACGTAACAATAATGCTTTCAACTAGCAGTCCGGCTCCATGGCTAAATGGTTAGTGTGCTGGCCTTTGGTCACAGGGGCCCCGGGTTCGATTCTCGGCATGGTCGGAAATTTTAACCCAGCACGGGGGCTGGGTGGATGTGTCGTCTTCATCATTTCATCCTCATCACAACGCGCAGGTCGCCTACGGGAGTCAAATCAAAAGACCTGCACCTGGCGAGCCGAACTAATCCTCGGACAATCCCTGCACTAAAAGCCATACGCCATTTCATTTCATTTCATTTCATTTAGCAGCGAAGCGGAAGTCTACAGAACGGTCCCTTAAGGATAGTTTGATTTTCTTGTGTAGAAGCAGATTCCATCACTACCAGAAGACTTAAACGTGCAAACAATTACGGCATGGAATGCAAAGACCTCCCAGGCTAATTCGGCAACTGCGATCGATTATTATTATTATTATTATTATTACAATTTATTTTATGTTGCACCGACACAGACAGGTCTTATGGCGACAATATAGGAAAGGGCTAGGGATGAGAAGGAAGTAGCTGTGGCCTTCAGTTAGGTACCGTCCTTGCCTATTGCTTCCAATCTTCCCATCCCCCTCAAGGCCTCCGTTCAGCATAGCAGGTGAAGCCTCCTGGACGAGGTACTGTTCCTTCACCCCAATCGTATCCCAGAGACAATGTCTTACGCTCTAGGACACTGGCCTTGAGGCAATTGAGGTGAGAACCCTCGCTGAGTCCGGGGGAAAATCAAACCTAGAAGGCGACCGGATTAAATAAATAAATAAATAAATAAATAAATAAATAAATAAATAAATAAATAAATAAATAAATAAATAAATAAATAAATAAATAAATAAATAAATAAAAACTGAAAACAAAACTGACAATCATAATGTTACTGCTTTTACCGTCCCACTAACTATTTTTATGGTTTTCGGAGACGCCTAAATGCCGGAATTTTGTCCCATAGGAGTTCTTTAACGTGCTAGTAAATTTAACAACACGATGCTGACGTATTTGACCACATTCAAATAGCACCGGACTGAGCTAGAATCGAACCTGCCAAGTTGGGCTCAGAAGTCCGGCGCTCTACCGCCTGAGCTACTCAGCCCGGTAAAATAAAACTACTGATCATGTTCGTTACCTGAACAGTTGACTTCTGGGTACGGTTCGTGTATCTGAAAGCTTACATTCGAACCTTCCCCATTGACAACCTTAGAGATTGTATTTTGTGGTTTCTCATTTTCGCAGGCAAATGTTGGGACTGTGCTAAATTTAGACCACGGTCGCTTTCTTCCCCGTCCCAGCACTTTCCTATTTGATCTGAGTTAGTGCGACGTTAAACCACTAGCAAGAAAGGAAACACATCTACGCAGATTATCAGACAAAACTTCAAATAAACTGTACGTAGACCTACATGGAATTGATGAGGATATACCAAAACTATTACACGAAACAGTAAGAACAAACACAGGATTTGTAATTTACAAAGTCTCTTTTGTGGATACTGGTGTGAATCGAAACTAACGATCACGTTTATCTGTTCAGATAACAGACTGTTAACAGGATGAATGCCAATTTTGTAGGTCATTCTTTTTAATACGAAGGTTAATGTACGACCAAGATAGCTCCGTCTATAGATTAGTGGTAGAGTGTTGGCCTCCGGATCCCACGATCATAGGTTCAAACCCGGCAGAGGTAGACGGATTTATGAAGGGAGGAAAAAATCAATTTGACACTCCATGTCATACGACGTCGGCATGATGACACATTTAGTGTTTAGCAGACAAAATTAATTATAACTCAGCCGTAGACTGCCCAGAAGAGATCCGGTTTACTGTGCAGTCTTGTAGATTATTTAATGTTCACGACCGTATTGTACTCGAAATAAACTTTCAGGGTCTTACTAATAAAAAGTCCTTATACTGTTGTTTAACTCTTGTTTAGTTATACAGTGAATAAACCCTGTATAAGCGTTTTACATTTTTCTTACTAATAAACGAGGTAGGGTAAACCATACAGTGATGGGCAGTAACATAGTAATGGCCACCGGAACTACAAGGAGTGTAAAAATAAGCCTTCTGGCAGTGGTATGCATCCATTATTTGTACCTCTGTGTCAAAAGTACTCTTAGGTATATTCCTATGCAATATCCATGGTCTGTGGCCACGCAATGAGCACAAGCATGATTTGTTTGTTAGTGTTGTGGAATCCATGTTGGTTTGGTATTGAATCCTTATCAAATTGTTAAGAAGAGTGTATCCAGTTATTAAGGAGGTAAGCAAATATGCTACTATATATTCCGAATCTGCTGTTTAAATATATTAGCCTGAGTTATAATTATGTTTTGATATACTTATTGAACTTCTACCAACTAATAGTAACCTACAAATGGCAGTGCCCATAACTGTGACTATTTGCAACTGAGAAAGCAGTGATGGGCATTGGGTGCCCACCACTGTAATTTATGAACCTTTGAGCACTATACATTTTTATTTCATCAATGTTTTCTCTATGACCTCAGTGTATACATTTTAACAATAGAACACATTTAAAATGGTATTTCACAGTGATGGGCACAGTGCCCGTCAGTGTGATAATGGCAGTGCCCATCACTGTGATTCTCCCTTATTTTTATATTTCGTTAAGTTTATCAAGAGAAATATCCTAACAGATAATTTAAGCAGATATTATTCCAATAAAGACGTACTTTAAGGGCGTACGCATCATAAATAAGGCTAAGTGAATGCAAAAGACGTAATATATATTTTATTTATAAAAGTTTTCATACAGTTGTTTACTTCGATTCCATAGGTTTGTTTTATTCCAGCTCCAAAATGCCAAATAAAGGAAAGGAGCCCTATAGAAAAGAAAGTCTAATGGCTGCATTTGCTGCGGCACACGATGGAGAGAAGATAAAAACTGCAGCAAGAAACTTCTATGTTCCTAGGTCTACACTTCAGCGTTTCCTTAAAGGACACCCTAAGTCTACATTTGGTCCCAATCCGATCCTTAGCGACATTGAAGAAGAAAGTTTAGTTAACTGGCTGATAGACTTGAGTAAGAAAGGTTTCCCTGGGCGAAGAGAAGATGTTCAACTCAGTTTGCAGGAATTCCTGAAATCAAACGAAAGGAAAACTCCTTTCAAGGATAACTTACCAGGAATTGGGTGGTACAAAGCTGTCCTTCGGAGACATCCGGTCCTATCAGAAAGAACATCTGAGACTGTAACAAAGGCTAGTGCTAATATAAGTGAAGCAGATATTAGAAGATGGTTTAAAGAGACTGAAACATATTTGAAATCAGAAAATTTGTTCGATATACTCCAAGACCCATCAAGAGTGTTTAATGGAGATGAAACAAACTTTCAACTGTGCCCAAAGAATCAAAAAGTCATTGCTCCAAGAGGTTCAAAAAATGTTTATGAAGTTTCAATGGGAAATGAAAAGGAAACCTTGACAGTTATGTTCACATTTGTAGCCGATGGTTCAGTCTGCCGTCGAATGATAGTATAAAACTACAAAAGGCTGCCTAATGAGATTGTACAGTCCGTTCCATATTCATGGGGCATAGGCTGCAGTGACTCGTGCAGGATGAAATCGAGGTATTCTTCGAATTTGCGGCAAATGTTCTTTATCCCCATTTAGTGAAAACACAAGTGAAATTTCCAGTGATACTCTTTGTGGATGCTCACAAGAGTCATCTTACATTTCAGCTTAGCGAGCTCTGTACTGAACTTCAGATAATTCTTATAGCATTATATCCGAACGCCACAAGAATTCTCCAACCAGCGGACGTTGCTGTATTTCAGCCAGTCAAGAGTGAGTGGAAAAAGGGAGTGCTAAATTGGCGTCGTGAACACCCTTCTGAAGCTCTCACGAGAAAAGACTTTGCTCCAGTGCTGGAAAAGATTGTGAATGAGAGAATAAAGCCAGAAACCTTGAAAAGTGGTTTCAGAGTCTGTGGTCTTGTTCCATGGAACCAAATCAACATAGACTTCACTAAATGTATTGGAAGAAAGTACAGTCTTTCCACTCCAACCGATATTAACAAAAATGTGAATAATTCGGATGAGAAGAACAAATTACTGACATTTAAAAAATTCTGCAGTACTGTTGGAGAGGAGAGAATTGAGCAGTTCAAGAATATTCAGAAGGTAACTGAAGAAGAACAACACAGTGAAGAATTTTTTGTATTGTACAGACTGTATGAGGAATTTTCTGAGAGAAATGATCAAAATTCGGAGTTTGATGGACAGGATGTAGAACAGCAAACCAGAGAAACAAATTTGGAACAAACTGCTCTGGAGAATGTATATGTAGAACAAGACAAACCGACCCTCAGTACAGCTCCTCTGCACATGAATGAATCGCCTCAGCCACGAATACCATCGTCAAGCAGTGTGTTCAAGCGTTCGGATGTTAAATCAGTGGAAGACTGTCTTGTGTGGCTTGAAACACCCAAAAGGAAAAATCTACGGAATGTGCAACGCATGCCTTACGTGATAACTTCAAAGCAATGGAAAGACATCCATAAAGAAAAGGCAGACACGAAAGCAAATGAGGAGAGGAAGAAGGAAGACAGAAAGAGAAAAAGAGTGGAGAAAAAGTTCCAAATAAACAAGAATGAAAGGGGAAGGATATTTTTCTGTCATACAAGAGAGCAATGACCCCAAAATGACTGCAGCTACATCTGTAAAAAAAATCTTGCTATTTGAGAATCGCAGTGAACAATCTGGTGAGAGGAATCATGGTGACGAACACTTGAAGCAGAACATGGAAAGTCTGGCTGAGGGGAAAGGAGTAGCTGATTGTGAACAAAGCAGTACTTCAATGAACATCCTGAGTACAGGCGAAATTAAGATGGGAAGATGTTTTTTCGGGGCGTCATCAAGTAACTTCTTGCTGGAGAGCAAAACTAACAATTCTCTTCGGAAATCCACCGAAATATTTTCTTCTGGACTTTGTTTCCAGTGTGGCGGCAGCCTTAATACTAAGATACAAGGAGTTTCCTGTCAAATATGTCAGAAGATATTCCACAAGAAATGCCTTTCCGTGGTAAACGATTTGCATCCAGCAGAAAATGAACCAGAGGATGAGAATATTTTCTTCTGCATAAATTGTTTGGACATAGTAGATTACAGTGAAAGTGATTAAACTAAGGAGATAATAGGTTTTGTGACTCCTTAGAAGGTATTTTCCTCTGTGCCCATCACTGTGTTTCAAAGTGCCCAAGTTAGTCTTCAAAGTGCCCATCACTGTCATTTAATGAATTTCTGAAATTAAAATTTTATAGAAGGTCAGCAATTAATATTAAAAGTCTAACATATCATTCTTATAAAACTAG
This sequence comes from Anabrus simplex, assembly GCF_040414725.1. Taxonomy (NCBI): domain Eukaryota; kingdom Metazoa; phylum Arthropoda; class Insecta; order Orthoptera; family Tettigoniidae; genus Anabrus; species Anabrus simplex. Next base: position 621,504,783 of record NC_090265.1, on the reverse strand, counting down.
GAACACTTCACTATTCTCTTGCAATGAAGGGAATATGTATCTCCATAATTATTCGGTGTATGTGAAATAAAACTATTCAAGCCCTCTTAAAGTGCCCATGACTGTATGGTTTACCCTATACGCATTGTATTACTACACAGCACGTATACACTCGTTCCAAGGAGTAGGAATCTCTTCCTGCAGTTCACTGACGTATTTCGCATGTTCATCGCCTTTATGATCGCTTCTGCTGGTTATCTACGAGCAAAACTTTCCGGAAAGTCGCACAGTAGCACGGCATATCGAAAAGGCAGTGGCAACACTAAGTGAGACAGCTGGATATTCGCTTATACTGATATCAACATTTCTTCAGCTTGCTTGTGTAATGAACGCCAAAAAAAGAAATGGAATGGCTTAAGAAAAGATCAATAGCTCCTAACTGGGGTAGTACGGAAAACGTAAGCAATTGTAATTGAATCGGCGAGTTGAAAAGGGTACACATTCCAAAATCCTTACTTTTCAGGTGAAAGGAAAACCTGTTTTGTAGCTAAACGAAAGGTTAGATCAAAAAAGTTTCTATTAGGCATTTATACATCACATTTCTACGTATTCAATTACAAAGTATGGAGATCATATTACGTATGGTTTTCAAGTTATGCCACTTTTTATCTCGAGGAATATGCCCCCTTGTATACGGTAGGTACTCAATTAAGAAAGATCTTTGTAGGGGCAGATAGTGTATAATAAATTCGCAATATCAAAGGTCTATTAAGCTGTAACACATTTTTGCACAAAAATACGCCCAACCATCATTTCTTTTATAGTTATTTATTGTCATTCCGTCTCTTTAAAGTGTTTTACTTTACGAAGATGTCTAGCTTCCATAACCTCTGAATGGTGTACGGTACCGTATGTCTTATATGTTTAAAAAAACGTGAAGATCATCAACGTTATCGTCATTCTTTCAACGTGTGTTCAATGTTAAATGGATAAATCGAATATTTTACAACGATTATATTACTGTCGACAATAAATACCACGAAAATAAACTGCTCACTCGTTTCTTTTTTTCCGCTACACGCTGCTATACAACGCTTATACAAGGGTCCTGGACTGTATAAGCAATTCAGTGAATAACTATAACAGATGTATACACAGGAGGCTTATACACGGTTTATTAGTAACGAATTTCGCGTAAACGGTGTATAAACCTTGTAGAAAAGTTATACACCGTTTATTAGTAAGACGGTCAACGTATTAGGGCGTGTTCAGTACATATAGTGACCGGCTCTATGGCTAAATAGTTAGCGTGATGGCCTTTCGTCACGGGGGTCCCGTGTTCGATTCTCGGCAGGGTCGGGAAATTTAACCGTCATTGGTTAATTCCGCTGGCACGGGGGCTAGGTGTATTTGTTGTCTTCATCATCATTTAATCCTCATCATGACGCATAGGTAGGTTCAAATCAAAAGACCTGTACCTGGCGAGCCAAACTAATCCTCGGACTCTCCCGGCACTTCATTTCAGTACATATAGCACATATCGAACAGATGATGAGTACAGAACAAAAGTCCGACCCGTTGGCTGAATGGTCAGCGTACTGGCCTTCTGTTCAGGGTGCCGGGTTCGATTCCCAGGAGGGTCGGGGATTTTCATCGCTTCTGATTAAGTATTCTGGCTCCTCTTCATATTCAGACAACATACCACACTACCAACCACCACAGAAACACGCAATAGTGATTACGTCCCTCCATAGAGGGTTGGCGTGAGGAAGGGCATCCGACCGTAAAACAGGGCCAAATCCACATGTACGACGCAATTCGCACCCGCGACTTCACATGTGTGGAAGCAGATAAGTACGTAACAAAAATGGTCTACCGGACACCCTTGGAATCCGACCCCACAACCTTCCTAATACGTACTAGGCCCTATATGTACGGAACATGACCTAATAAGTTGACAGTTTATTTCGACTATTATTATTATTATTATTATTATTATTATTATTATTATTATTATTATTATTATTATTATTATTATTATTATTATTATTATTGTGTTTGAGTCATCAGTCCATAGACTGGTTTGATGCAGCTCTCCATGCCACCCTATCCTGTGCTAACCTTTTCATTTCTACGTAACTATTGCATCCTACATCTGTTCTAATCTGTTTGTCATATTCATAACTTGGTCTACCCCTACCGTTCTTACCACATACACTTCCTTCAAAAACCAACTGAACAAGTCCTGGGTGTCTTCAGATGTGTCCTATCATTCTATCTCTTCTTCTCGTCAAATTTAGCCAAATCGATCTTCTCTCACCAATTCGATTCAGTATCTCTTCATTCGTGATTCGATCTATCCATTTCACCTTCAGCATTCTTCTGTAACACCACATTTCAAAAGCTTCTATTTTCTTTCTTTCTGAGCTAGTTATCGTCCATGTTTCACTTCCATACAATGCCACGCTCCACACGAAAGTCTTCAGAAACATCTTTCTAATTCCGATATCAATGTTTGAAGTGAGCAAATTTCTTTTCTTAAGACAGCTCTTCCTTGCTTGTGCTAATCTGCATTTTATGTCCTCCTTACTTCTGCCATCGTTAGTTGCTTTACTACCCAAGTAACAATATTCATCTACTTCCTTTAAGACTTCGTTTCCTAATCTAATATTTCCTACATCACCTGCCTTCGTTCGACTGCACTCCATTACTTTTGTTTTGGACTTATTTATTTTCATCTTGTACTCCTTACCCAAGACTTCATCCATACCATTCAGCAACTTCTCGAGATCTTCTGTAGTCTCAGATAAAATAAAAATATCATCGGCAAAGCTCAAGGTTTTGATTTCCTCTCCTTGGACTGAGATTCCCTTTCCAAATTTCTCTTTGATTTCCTTTATTGCCTGTTCTATGTAAATATTGAAAAGGAGAGTGGACAAACTGCAGCCTTGCCTCACTCCTTTCTGGATTGCTGCTTCTTTTTCAAATCCCTCGATTCTTATCACTGCAGACTGATTTTTATACATGTTGTAGATAATTCTTCGTTCTCGGTATCTGATCCGTATCATCTTCAGAATCATAAATAGCTTGTTCCAATCAACATTATCGAATGCCTTTTCTAGATCTACGAATGCCATGTACGTGGGCTTGTCCTTCTTGATTCGATCCTCTAAGATCAGACGTAAAGTCAGGATTGCTTCAGGTGTTCCTACATTTCTTCTGAAGCCAAATTGATCTTCTCGCAACTCAGCTTCAACTTGTTTTTCCATTCTTCTGTAAATAATACGTGTTAACATTTGACAGGCATGAGATACTAAACTAATGGTGCGGTAGTTTTCACACCTGTCAGCACCGGCTTTCTTGGGAATAGGTATAAGAACATTCTGCCGAAAATCGGATGGGACTTCTCCTGTCTCATACATCCTGCATACTAAATGAAATAACCTTACCATGCTGATTTCTCCTAAGGCAGTCAGTAGTTCAGAGGGAATATCATCAATTCCAGGTGCCTTGTTCCTATTTAGGTCACTCACAGCTCTGTCAAACTCTGACCTCAAAATTGGGTCTCCCATTTCATCAGCATCAACAGCCCCTTCATGTTCCAGAACCAAATTATCTACATCGATACCTTGATACAACTGTTGGATATGCTCCTGCCATCTTTCTGCTTTGTCTTCTTTCCCTAGAAGTGGCTTTCCATCTGTGCTCTTAATATTCATGCACCTAGATTTCCTTTCTCCAAAGGTTTCCTTGATTTTCCTGTATGCAGCATCTACCTTTCCCAGGACCATACAGTCTTCGACATCCTTGCACTTCTCCTTCAGCCATTCTTCCTTAGCTACCTTGCACTTTCTATCCACTTGATTCTTTAATCGCCTGTATTCTTTTCTGCCCTCTTCATTTCTAGCATTCTTGTATTTTCGTCGTTCATCAATCAGGTCTAGTATCTCCTGAGTTATCCACTGATTCTTAGTTGATCTTTTCTTCCTTCCTAACATTTCTTCAGCAGCCTTACTGACTTCATTTTTCATGACTCTCCACTCTTCCTCTATTGTGTTTCCTTCGGCCTTTTCATTTAGTCCCTGTGCAACATGTTCCTTGAAACAATCCCTCACACTCTTTTCTTTCAACTTGTCTAGATCCCATCTTTTTGCATTCTTTCCTTTCTTCAATTTCTTCAACTTCAGATGGCATTTCATGACCAACAAGTTGTGGTCAGAGTCCACGTCTGCTCCTGGGAAAGTTTTGTAATCCAACACCTGGTTTCTGAATCTCTGCCTAATCATAATGAAGTCTATTTGATACCTTCCAGTGTCTCCAGGTCTTGTCCACGTATACAGCCGTCGTTTGTGGTGTTTGAACCAAGTATTGGCAAGGACTAAATTATGATCAATGCAGAATTCAACCAGCCGACTTCCCCTTTCGTTCCTTTGTCCCAATCCAAATTCTCCTACTGTACTGTACTGTACTGTACTTCTCTTCCTTGGCCTACCACTGCATTCCAGTCTCCCATCACAATTAGATTCTCGTCACCTTTTATATATTGAATTAAATCTTCTATCTCCTCATATATTCTTTCAATTTCTTCATCATCCGCTGAACTAGTAGGCATATAGACCAGCACTATTGTGGTGGGCATTGGTTTGGTGTCTATCTTGACAACAATAATTCTTTCACTATGCTGGTCGTAGTAGCTTACCCGCTGCCCTATTTTCTTATTCATTATTAAACCAACTCCTGCATTTCCCCTGTTTGATTTTGTGTTGATAATTCGGTAGTCGCCTGACCAAAAATCCTGTTCTTCCTGCCAACGTACTTCACTTATACCAACTACATCTAACTTTAGCCTATCCATCCCCCTTTTCAGTTTCTCTAACCTACCACAACGATTCAAACTTCTAACATTCCACGCTCCGACTCGCAGAATGTCAGTGTCCATCTTCCTGATGATCGCCCCCTCTCGTGTAGTCCCCACCCGGAGATCCGAATGTGGGACTAGTTTACCTCCGGAATATTTTACCCGGGAGGAAGCCATCATCAGTACATCATTCATACAGAGAGAGCTGCATGTCCTCGGGAGGTAGTTACGGCTGTAGTTTCCCGTTGCTTTCAGCCGTGTAGCAGTATCAACACAGCTAAGCCATGTTGAGTATTATTACAAGGCCGTATCAGTCAATCATCTAGACTGCCGCCCTTGCAACTACCGACAGGCTGCTACCCCACTTTCGATGAACCATTCGTTAGTCTGGTCTCTCAACAGATACCCATCCGATATGGTTGCACCTGCGGCTCGGCTATCTGCATCATTGGGACACGCAAGCCTCCCCACCGCGGCAAGGTCACATGGTTCGCAGAGGAGGTATTTTATTATTATTATTACCAAAATAACTTCCATTTCCTTTTTGTCCGAAGTTTTTGATCTTGTGTTACTTCAGTCCAATGATCCAATATATTTCTGGTTTTATCTACCCTGATCTCGAGTACAGTCTCTTCACCCGTAAAGACTTTATTTAAATGGAAAATCAATTTAATTTCCCAAAGATGCTATTACTCATAGAACCGGTATGTTGACCATTGGCCACGCTTGTGACCCGCGACCTAAATGGATTAAATCAAATTAGTTTAAGAGATAAATACTATATGTAGACAAATAGGGTTTGGCTTGATAAGAATCGACGGCCATTTGTGTTTTATACATCATTCCTGTCACTCATACAGGCTAAGTTCTTGGAATGGCTTTAGAACTATAATAATAATAATAATAATAATAATAATAATAATAATAATAATAATAATAATAATAATAATAATAATAATAATAATGGCGTATGGCCTCGGAAGAGGCCTGGTGCAGGTCTTTTTCTAGTAGACAGCCTATTAGGCGACCTGCATGTCTGTGAAGATGAGGGCCCTACCTAGGATGATTTCTAATGTTGAATACGCCCCCGAGCCTTTGCAATTAACCAATTAAGGTTAAAATCCCCGACCCAGCCGGAAATCGAACCCGGGACCTTCTGAAATGAAGGCCAGTACGCTGACCATTCAGCCAACGAGTCGGACGGCTTTAGATCTAGCAACCGATAACAATTGCTACCCTTTCCATAGTTCACACCGTGAATCTGTTTTTAAAACCTTAGAACTGTATTTTTTTTTAAGAAAACCTACAACCTGTTTTCCAGTCTTTGACCGGGTCAGGGATGTAATATATAGGTTGTTATTACAATGGGGTCGCCACTCCCAAGGTGATTTATTAATGAGTGATAATTGCTATGAAATGATAATGGAGAGTGTTGCTGGAATGAAAGATGACAGGGAAAACCGGAGTACCCGGAGAAAAACCCGTCCCGCCCCCGCTTTGTCCAGCACAAATCTCACATGGAGTCACCGGGATTTAAACCACGGTATCCAGCGGTGAGAGGCCGACGCGCTGCCGTCTGAGCCACGAAGGCTCTCTTATTTTTTATATTGGTCTAAAATATCCACCTTTTGGACTTACGATCTTTGGCAACGTCAAAAATGACCATGTCAGACAACGGATGGGAGTTGCACCAAGAAGCTCGCTTAAAGGTATAGACATGTCATGAGAAGAGAAGATCGATCGGTTACTAAGACAGCTCACAGTACAACCCAGAAGGAAATCGATCATGAGGCCATCTCAAGAAACGGTGGCTTCATCGTCTGAAGGAAAACATGAAGATCGTGGGTGTCAGAGCTGATGATGCCCAAATGGAGAATAGTGAGCAATGTAGTGGACCCTGCAGTATCACGGGAAAAACGCTAGGAAGGAATGCTAAAATGTAATATTTTTTCTACGTGAACGAATCGTATCCACGAAATTTCAATGTAATTTTTGTGCTGATAGAAGGGAAATAATTGCTTTCACTCAAATCAATGATAAAATGAGCGGTAAATTAATACATACATACATACATACATACATACATACATACATACATACATACATACATACATACATACATACATACATACATACATACATACATACATACATACATACATACATACATACATACATACATACATACATACATACATACATACATACATACATACATACATACATACATACATACATACATACATACATACATACATACATACATACATACATACATACATACATACATACATACATACATACATCATTATAGACCGTTACGCCTTTCAGCGTTCAGTCTACAATGTGAATATAGCAAATGTCGCCACAGTCCTCTATTTGCAACTAGTGCTGTGGACTCATTTAGTTCTATACCTCTTATCTTTAAATCGTTAAAAACTGAGTCTAACCAGCGTCGTCTTGGTCTCCCTCTACTTTTCTTACCCTGCATAACAGAGTCCATTTTTCTCCTAGGTAACCTATCCTTCTCCATTCACCTCACATGACCCCACCACCGAAGCCGGTTTATGCGTACAGCTTCATCCATCGAGTTCATTCCTAAGCCTTTATCTCCTCATTCCTAGTACCCTCCTGCCATTGCTCCCACCTGTTTGTACCAGCAATCATTCTCCCTACTTTCATGTCTGTTACTTCTAACTTGTGAATAGGATATTTTGAGTCCACCCAGCTCTCGCTCCCGTGAAGCAAAGTTGGTCTGAAAACAGACGTATGTAAAGATAATTTGGTCCGGGAGCCGACTTCCTCCTTAGATAATACTGTTGATCGCAACTGCGAGCTCACTGTATTAGCTTTACTGCACCTTGATTCAATCTCACTTACTATATTACCATCCTGGGAGAACACACATCACCAATCTGACATTCACTTCTGTTGAATTTCTTACCTACTGACATCAATTTAGTCTTCGAAAGTTTAATTTTTATACCATACTTATTGCACCTATTTTCAAGTTCCAACATATTAGACTGCAGGCTTTCGGCACCATCTGCCATTAAGACCAAGTCATCAGCGTACGCCAGACTGTTTACTACGTTTCCACCTAACTCAATCCCTCCCTGCCCCTTTATACCTTTCAGCAGATGATGTAAACTACGAACAACAAAGCTGAAACTAACTCCTGTAAGTACCCTGAACCAAGAACTCGTTCTACCATTAATTCTCACTGCAGCCCAATTGTCAACATAAATGCCTTTGATTGATTGTAATAATCTACCTTTAATCCCATAGTCCCCCAGTATGGTAAACATCTTTTCCTTCGGTATCCTGTCATATGCTTTCTCTAGATCTACGAAACATAAACACAACTGTCTATTCCTTCCGTAGCATTTTTCACTTGCCTGGCGCATACTGAAAATCTGATCCTGACAGCCTCTCTATGGTCTGAAACCTTCCAAGATACCAGTGAATACTTTGCCTGGTACACTAATCAACGAGATACCTGGATAGATTTTGCAATAAATAAATGAATAAATACCATTAATACTAGAGAAACACACGTACCTACGGCGACTACATAACTCACTTTTAAGTGTTTGTTATCGTATGACATTCATTGAAGCAAGGATCAATACACAGCAACTCAAACGGGAAAAACGGAGGTGAAAAGTATATCGTAACACAAAAATTATTTTTTAAAGAAAAATTGCACGATCCCTGGACCAATAACTATATGAATTAATGAGTTACGAGCACAAGTCAACAACTCGCCCCACCATGTAACATCAAGCAAAGCAAAGCAAAGCAAAGCAAAAAAGTTCAAAGAAGTATATATATATATATATATATATATATATTTGCTATTTGTTTTACGTCTCACCGACACAGATAGGTCTTATGGCGACGATGGGATAGGAAAGAACTAGGAATGGGAAGGAAGCGACCGTGGCCTTAATTAAGGTACAGCCCCAGCATTTGCCTGGTGTGAAAATGGGAAACCACGGAAAACCATCTTCAGGGCTGCCGACAGTGGGGTTCGAACCCACTATCTCCCGGATGCAATCTCACAGCCGCGTGCCCCCAACCGCACGGCCAACTCGCCCGGTTCAAAGAAGTTAAGTGAGCAGTGACTTCACACACAAAAGACATGAACAAAAGGCATATTGGCGTATTAGAATTCAGAGTCGTAATGTAGCAAAGTAATAATGTAAAATCGTCGCTCCTATGCCAAAACCGCGAATGTGACAATGTTCTTCCTATCCATTATTTCCCGTAAGACTGGTCACGCCCCCCCAGCCACATACTGATATACAGTCCATCGGAACAATTTTCGTTGAGTTCATTTTCCTATGCGCATGTTCAGAGGAAAATGTGCCTTAAAAAGATCATACTCTTGGAGCGGGTAAATAGAAAGAAAATCCTCAACCTTTATCCAGTTATTTGACCGGGTCAGGAATCGAATGAATGAATGCACCCATCTAGCGGCGAGGATAGCAATTGTGCCGGCTGCCGAAGCCTGTCGCACTCCTCTGCGGCAAGGATATAAACGTAGTTACTTTTCGAATTCCTAGAAAATAATCCTGCCACTGTTCATAGGGGAAGAAGGTGACAAGGGAATCACCTAGTTCTGTGTATTGTTCCTTGCTTCAATCAATGTCATATGGTAACAGACAGTAAAAAGTGAGTTATGCAGAATTATGACAGAAATATGTCTTATTTTCGTTGTTTGTTGCTAGTTGTTTTACGTCGCACTGACACAGATAGGTCTTATGGCGACGATGGGACAGGAAAGGGCTAGGAGTGGGTAGGAAGCGGCCGTGGGCTTAATTAAGGTACAGCCCCAGCATTTCCATGGTGTGAAACCACGGAAAACCATCTTCAGTGTTGCCGACAGTGGGGTTCGAACCTACTATCTCCCGAATACTGGATACTGGCCGCACTTAAGCGACTGCAGCTATCGAGCTCGGTGTATTTTCGTTGTTAAATGCCTTCTTTTCGTTGTATTTTTAGCACAATCAGTGAACCGATATAAGGGTAACTGCTGAAATTATTTCATAGAATTCATAGCAGAAAGTTCTTAGCCTGTATTCTTTCCAAGAAGTGCATAGGCCTAGTTAATCCGTTTTGTGATTCATTTCGAAAATGTTAAGTATAATATACTGAATATTTATATCAAATGTTGGTTACGTGAAAGAATTGTATCCATGAAATTTCGCTTTAATATTTGTTCTAAATGGAAGGTATTGATTGATTTTACGCACATCGGCAGTAACATTACCGGTAAAGTAATAAATACCATTATTATTATTATTATTATTATTATTATTATTATTATTATTATTATTATTATTGTTACGGAGTTTCGTGGACTTGCAGAGGTGAAAGAAGGTGCGGGGGTGAACGGGCCTCAAAATACGAAATTAAAGTTAAGATAAAATTTAACAAGGTTATATTTTCTTTTCAAAATTAAGAAATAACAAGCATGGCAGGTACAGAGTAGCAAGGCAACAAAAGTGCAATTACAGTATTTACAGGATTTGGGCTTCGAGCCCCGAACTCACAATTCTTGGGCAATTAGCCCAACTTTACTCCAAAATAAGTTTTCACAGAGGGGCAGAAAACCCCATTCATGCCCAGGAGCACTTGCTCCAAAATTACACAGTAAAGCCTCCTCGAGGCATACAACCCTCAATTTTCAAGAAAGAGCCACTCGCTCTCAAACCTTAAATCTATCAAAGGCCACACCAAACTCCACTTTCAAGTTGTCCTCCACGGACACGAAAACAGGGGTAAAATACCCAACCTACTGAGGCCTATTAAGAGAGAAAAGGTTAATTACATGGCCTCAAAAATACCAATTTGAGAGGAGGCAAGCAACACTCCTAATACATTTGTTTAAAACCTAAACTGGCTCTAGGCCGCTAATGCAAGGGCTAATCCCATACTAAAGAGGTGACTTTAGAAAGAAACAATTTACATTACGTTAAGGAAGAATCGGTTGTGAAAAATAAGTTCACCTCAAAACAATATGCGTGGGAGTTCAAGAGGGTTAAGCACTCTCTATCCCAAATTTTTAGTTTAAAAAGATAAAATTGAAACTAAGTGTCTTTACATTTTAGAGGAAAGTTACATGGTGAAAGGTTTCGGACCCGCCCCGAGAGTTAAACTGCTGAGCTAGCAAGAAAAGAAGTTCTTAAACGGCCATTACCTTGTTGTTGAACTGCTGCCCGAAGAAAGAGGCGCTTCCCTCCCACTGCTATGTACTTTACACACTGAAAGATAGAACTGAAGTGGCCCGGAGACCCTAAAATCAGCAGTTTATATACTCTCGCGGAAAGTTCGAGGCGTTTGAGGAATGAGAACACCCTCCCACAAAAACTTTATTGGCTAGGGTTAAGCAATATATCCCCTCTGGGGAAGATACACCTGATTGGTTATAACTTAATTAAAGAAATTCGGGATTGGCTAAATTCAAAACAAGGGGAAAGAAAGGGTTATACAGCCAACTTAAACAATAACCGAAAGAAATTTAACAAGAAACAAACTTTTGAAATAAAAATTTCTCCAAAAAACAGTTCTTTCACTTCGCACTAGGGTGCACTTTTGTAGTTCTTCAGTAGTGTCCTCTAGAAGAGAAAGTTCACACTTCTTACTACAGGTAAAACAAAAATACGTCGAAAACGACCCAGTTCAGAAACTTCAAAATTTCCAAGTAGTGACATCTTCTGAGAAACTTGAAAATTAATACAGTAGATACAGTTCAGACTTCCTCCAGCAGAGGAGTTTCAACAGGCGCAAAGTTTGAATTAGCGGCGTGGAGGTGTACCGCCCGGTACAGACCTCCCCCCCCCCCCCAGAAAGTGCCTCCAGGGGTGACCCATGAAATTTGTTTGAAAACAAGTTCCAAGTTATGATGTTGCTGTGGAGAGTAATTGCCGAAGTGTTTACCAACAAATTTTCTTAAAATGATTGGATCCAAATTCTAGTAGTAACTGTTGAAGTAATGTCTTTATGTTTGTAGACGTTGAATTCAGGAGGAAAAAACTTTAAATTCTTGAAAGAGAAGAAAATTTTCTAAGTCCACCAGATATTGCATTAAAATCCAAAAGGGTAATAATTGTTGAACAGGAATGTCCATATAGCTGAATATGTACTTTAAACGTTGATCAGTTTGACAACTAGAGCAGCCGCCGCTGCTTGAGTTCAGAGGAGGCCGCTCGGACCCCTCAAGTACCCTGAGATACCGCTCGCCCGCACTATGAGAGGAGTAGTGGAGTTGAAGCACGCCGCGCCCGCGGCGAACATGCAGGTCGCGGTCCAGTTACAGGTTGTGCGCCGCACATCAGCCTTGGCCGGGAGGAGGACTCCGGCTCGCCGTACACAGGTTGGCCTCACTGGGGAAGGGCGGGCCCGTACCCTGCCTCAGGAGCGCTACGGCACCGTGCTGCTGCGGGGGCACTGAAACATTAAAGCTCGGCGGCAGAATTTTGTTGGACCATCATCTTTTTGAGGGCACAGGCTTTGTGGAGAGGTTGAGGGGCCAGCGGCGTGGAGAAATTCTTTTCATAAGCAAGCCACTGTGTGTTGTGGAGCAGGAGACGGGAGCGTGGTAATGGCCGTGGCAAGGACAGGATGGCAGTTTAACTGTGCGGGGAGGGTTTACAATAAATGCTTAAATATAAAAAAAATATTATAGAAAGGGCAGAAGGCCTTAAAAGTGAAACCTCTCAAAAATATAACCTTCATATTTCTTTCCAAATTAAATGAAACAAGTTAACACAGAAATTACACCGGTTTCACCTGTGACAGGTGGACCCTAAATATCCTCTCGGTGGCTGGATTGCTTAACAATAATGTGACCGGCGTAAGAAAATCGAGAATTATACACGGCCCATGAAATCTGGGGGCAAGCTTGCCCGCGGGAACAAATTTCTTGACCATAACACTTGGTCGCCTACCTTCAAATTGGTGGGTCTCCGTCCTCGATCATATCTTTCCCTAACCTTTTCATGAGACACCTTAAGATTGGCTTTAGCCTTCTTCCAAAGATCTTTAATGTTATCCGGATCTATTGCCTCAGGTAGAATGTCACTCAGAGACCGGAGGTTAGAGAGCGGCGTGTTGGGAACGAACTTGAACATCAGCGAAGCTGGAGTAAACTTGTGAGATTCATGAACCGCAGAATTCAAAGCAAAAGCTAACCAATGCAGGGACGTGTCCCACCTAGAATGATCTTCATGATGATAGGCAATAAGCGCGGACCTGAGATTACGATTAACCCGTTCAGCCAGAGATGGTTGAGGGTAATAAGCAGAAGTAGTCACATGAGAGATGGACAGGTCAAAGCAGAATTTACGAAATAGATTAGATGTAAAAGCCTTAGCATTATCAGATACAATATATTGACACGGACCAAAAGAAGCAAAGATAGAATTTAGACAAGTAATGGTGGACTGAGCGGTAGCCAGCTTAGTCGGAAATAACCAGGAAAATCTTGAAAAACCATCTACACATACAAAGATGAACTTGTTGGCATTTCCCTTTGACTGGGGGAAGGGTCCTACATAATCAATATACAGGCGTTCCATGGGGCGCGACGCTTGATGAGAAGACAACAGGCCTACCTTGGTGGACAAGGTTAGTTTACTAAGCAAACAGGATTTACAAGCCTTTACTAGTTCACGGATTTCACCGTCCATACCCTTCCAGATGAATCTTTCACGAATCTTTTGACGAGTTTTAAAGATACCAAGATGCCCGCCTAATGGGGTCTCATGATAGTACTTGAAGATCATAGGTACAAGAACAGCTGGAACGACAACCTTCATCATCTTATCATGCCTCGAAGGGCAACATAGAACACCATTCCTCAGTACATAAGGGACAACATGTTCCCCAGAAGAAAGGGTTTCCATTATCGGAGCCAGCGTCGGATCTTCACGTTGGTATTTCTCTATATCCCTAAAGAGCATGGGAGCATCTGTTAAGATGGCATTAACATCAAATAGTATGGACTCGGGAGGTGATGAACTGTCGACCGGTTCATGGGTCTCAACGTCGTTGGAAAACATACGGATGAGTCCATCCGCAACAACATTTTCGGTACCTCTGATATGCCTGACATCGAATTGGAAGGCAGAAATACGGATGGCCCAACGGGCTATACGACCAGTACGACGCGTCCTACCTAAGACCCAGCTTAAGGCTTGATTATCTGTCTCCAGGTCGAATTTGACATGTTCCAGATAGAGACGGAACTTTTCCAAGGCAAATAAGACTGCCAAACCTTCGAGCTCATAGATGGAATACTTGGCTTCTTGAGCCGATAGAGTCCTAGATGCATAGGCGATGGGTCGCCTCCCTAGTTCGGTCTCTTGAAGAAGGACTGCAGCTACTGCCGACGACGACGCTTCGGTTTGGACGATGAATTTCTTTGAGAAATCAGGCATAGCAAGGACAGGGGCATTACAGAGAGCTAATTTAAGATCTTCAAAAGCGGCTTGTTGAGAAGGTCCGCACTCAAATTTGATGCCTTTCCTACGAAGAAGGTTTAAGGGCGCCGCTCTATTAGCAAAGTTAGGAATAAACTTCCTGAAGAAATTCACCATACTAATGAACCTGGCGATACCTTTGATGGCCTTGGGAGGTTTAAAATCACGGATGGCCTGTGTTCTAGAATGATCGACTGCAACACCATCAGGTGAGACAATATGCCCTAGGAATGACATGGAGGGCTTAGCAAAGGCAACCTTGGATAACTTCACAGTTAACCCAGCCTTACGAAGGCGATTGAGAACTTCTCGCAGATGATCTAGATGTTCTTCAAAGGTTTCCGAAAATACGACGACATCATCCAGGTAGTGATACAAGTACCCAAATTTGATGTCGGAGAAGACCCTATCTAGCAGTCTAGTGAGTACAGCTGCTCCCGTGGGGAGCCCGAAAGGCACGCGGTTGTATTCATACAAATTCCAATCCGTGGCAAACGCTGTAAGGTGTTTAGACTCTTCGGCAAGGGGAATTTGATTATAGGCCTGATTCAAGTCCAAGATAGTAAAGAACTTGGCCTTATGAAACCATGAAAAACAAGAATGAAGGTCAGGAAGGGGCACATATTGCAACACCACCTTCCGATTAAGAGCCCTATAATCAATGACAGGCCTATTTACAGAATAGGCGAAGAATACGCCGACTTAGAGGGCCTAATAATAATACCATCCTTCAACATCTGGTCGATGATTTCTTTCAGAGCCTTCATTTTAGGTGGAGATAGCCTATATGGTGGAAAACGGACAGGAATCGAATCCGTGACCTCAATTTTGTATTCAATAAGGTCAGTAACACCAAGAGTATCAGAGAACACCTCTGGAAACGACTGACACAGCTTACGAATACTTTCAGCCTGCTCCTCAGGTAGATGTCTAAGGTCTAACAACATCTCATCCTGGGTAGGCGAAATAGATGAACATGATGCAGAATTACATTTCAATAATGGAATTTTACAATTAGACGCAAATTTGAAAGTGCATGACCTACTCTGAAGATCGAGCACAAGACCAGTGTGAGAAATGAAGTCAGCTCCCAATATAATGGGGCAAGACAAGTGCTTGGCCACAAACAATTTAATTTTCCATGTAAATTTAAAAATGCGGATTTTGACATTTACAGAACCTAGAATTCCTACTGGAGATGAATTAGCCGAAACATATTGAACAGGAGATGAGCCATAGTCAGGTAGTTTACAAACAGATTTCAATTTTGAATACCATTCAGCCGAAATAATAGAACAAACGCTGCCTGAATCTAATAGAGCAGTTACAGGTTCATTATTTAGTTCAATTTTAAGAAAAGGAACAGGTGCGGGGGTATCCGCCGCAATCCTCAGACATTCTTTGGGGCATTCAAAAGATGAATTTGAAGACTGACCTTTCCCTGAATTTTCGACCTGTTTACCATTGGCTGA
Organism: Anabrus simplex; assembly: GCF_040414725.1. Taxonomy (NCBI): domain Eukaryota; kingdom Metazoa; phylum Arthropoda; class Insecta; order Orthoptera; family Tettigoniidae; genus Anabrus; species Anabrus simplex. The sequence goes on along the minus strand of NC_090265.1, from coordinate 621,488,986 downwards.
GCCTCGGAAAGATGGATTAGTCGACTCAGCCGAAGCCACTAGTCACTTTTTATTATTGGCATTGGTGGAATTTGCACCAGAAATTGAGCAGGAGGGGGTGCTATTTGAATTTGGGCAATTCTTGGCGATATGTGAGAAAGCCCCACATTTAAAACAGCCTTGTGATGAACCAGCTCCATTATTTGCCCTACTAGATTTGATTGATGGGCACTTGTTCCGGAGATGGTCAGGTGACCCGCAAGCATAGCATTTACGAGGTGTGACAGGTCGGCGGGGTGGAGGCCGAGGATTACCAAAAGAAGGAGGAGGTTCTTTCGCTACACGCAAGGAATCGGCGTATCTAACTCCTTCCGCTGAGACAGCCAATGCTTCAAGTTCAGAGAAAGTTTGCGGGCATGCCGCGAAACACAAATACGACCTATAGGATGGTGAGATACCTTCCACAATAGCTTGTACGATCTGATCCTCCGGGAAGTGAAGAGCAAACACCCTAGTATAGAACTTAATATCCTGGATGAAATCTGCCAAGTTTTCATCCAACCGTTGTACACGATAATAGTACTTCTGAATAAGTGAGGACCTTGCCCTAGCCGGGATGAAGTTAGCTAGCAAGTGGGCGTGGAAGTCTTCAATAGATGATTGCTCGGCAATGGCTCTTACTATTTTGTCTGAGAGAATACCAATTGCATAGGGATAGATGATTTGCAAAATCTGACATGGAGAAAGAGAAAAAACAAAGGCATGATCCTGAAATTCAACAAAAAACCTTAAGAAAGAAATAACTTCACTGGTAGTGTTAACAGAAAACTTCGAGATACCTCTGAGCAACATTGCCAATGGATGAGGCAAGCTGCTGAACCCAGGTGACATAGTAGGTAAAGGTTTAAGTGGCAAGGATGTTAATTCAGAACGTACATTATTCAATGAGTTACGGCGTTCAGACTCGTTGTCCAATGGGGCAGAGGTTGTTTGAGCTGCAACGGTTTTCCTATTGACATCTCCCTTAGGAGGCTCTTCCTCGCTACCTACATTCACCGTGGTGGGTTGATAGATTTTGGGAGGAACTTCCCCAGTTAACAATTGGGTAACCTTACTAGATAATTCAGAAAGATTTTCAAGAACCATACTAGCTTCCTTCCTCTGAACGTCATTCAACTTTAGAGACAACAGATCGTTAACTCTATTTGAAAAATGAAATAGCCTGGCTTGCACACGCTTAATTTGATTAGGAGAAGGATCATTTTTTTCAAAAAAACTAACTACAGATGCTAGCTCAGTAGTATTGTCAGTGATCGTGGAAAGAGAGTCCTCAATTTCTTTCTCTCCCAAAGTGGGGATGGAAATGGGCAAATCAAGGGACTCTCTAAGCTTATTTGTGTCTACCGCAACCGTGCCTCCAGATTGCACATTTCTGATAGTTAACTCATAGATCAACTCCTCCTTGCGCAAATAGTTAAGATGGAGAACATCGCGAGGGCCGGGCATGATGACAGAACAATTTTGAAAAAGGAAAAAGTAAAAATTCCAGCAAGTGAGAAAATAGTTAGAGTTGTAATCAAAGCAATGTTTAGCCGTCAAAAGGGGCTAAATTGAGACCCATTCAACCACGCTCTGCTACCACTTGTTACGGAGTTTCGTGGACTTGCAGAGGTGAAAGAAGGTGCGGGGGTGAACGGGCCTCAAAATACGAAATTAAAGTTAAGATAAAATTTAACAAGGTTATATTTTCTTTTCAAAATTAAGAAATAACAAGCATGGCAGGTACAGAATAGCAAGGCAACAAAAGTGCAATTACAGTATTTACAGGATTTGGGCTTCGAGCCCCGAACTCACAATTCTTGGGCAATTAGCCCAACTTTACTCCAAAATAAGTTTTCACAGAGGGGCAGAAAACCCCATTCATGCCCAGGAGCACTTGCTCCAAAATTACACAGTAAAGCCTCCTCGAGGCATACAACCCTCAATTTTCAAGAAAGAGCCACTCGCTCTCAAACCTTAAGCCTATCAAAGGCCACACCAAACTCCACTTTCAAGTTGTCCTCCACGGACACGAAAACAGGGGTAAAATACCCAACCTACTGAGGCCTATTAAGAGAGAAAAGGTTAATTACATGGCCTCAAAAATACCAATTTGAGAGGAGGCAAGCAGCACTCCTAATACATTTGTTTAAAACCTAAACTGGCTCTAGGCCGCTAATGCAAGGGCTAATCCCATACTAAAGAGGTGACTTTAGAAAGAAACAATTTACATTACGTTAAGGAAGAATCGGTTGTGAAAAATAAGTTCACCTCAAAACAATATGCGTGGGAGTTCAAGAGGGTTAAGCACTCTCTATCCCAAATTTTTAGTTTAAAAAGATAAAATTGAAACTAAGTGTCTTTACATTTTAGAGGAAAGTTACATGGTGAAAGGTTTCGGACCCGCCCCGAGAGTTAAACTGCTGAGCTAGCAAGAAAAGAAGTTTTTAAACGGCCATTACCTTGTTGTTGAACTGCTGCCCGAAGAAAGAGGCGCTTCCCTCCCACTGCTATGTACTTTACACACTGAAAGATAGAACTGAAGTGGCCCGGAGACCCTAAAATCAGCAGTTTATATACTCTCGCGGAAAGTTCGAGGCGTTTGAGGAATGAGAACACCCTCCCACAAAAACTTTATTGGCTAGGGTTAAGCAATATATCCCCTCTGGGGAAGATACACCTGATTGGTTATAACTTAATTAAAGAAATTCGGGATTGGCTAAATTCAAAACAAGGGGAAAGAAAGGGTTATACAGCCAACTTGAACAATAACCGAAAGTAATTTAACAAGAAACAAACTTTTGAAATAAAAATTTCTCCAAAAAACAGTTCTTTCACTTCGCACTAGGGTGCACTTTTGTAGTTCTTCAGTAGTGTCCTCTAGAAGAGAAAGTTCACACTTCTTACTACAGGTAAAGCAAAAATACGTCGAAAACGACCCAGTTCAGAAACTTCAAAATTTCCAAGTAGTGACATCTTCTGAGAAACTTGAAAATTAATACAGTAGATACAGTTCAGACTTCCTCCAGCAGAGGAGTTTCAACAGGCGCAAAGTTTGAATTAGCGGCGTGGAGGTGTACCGCCCGGTACAATTATTATTATTATTATTATTATTATTATTATTATTATTATTGTTGTTGTTGTTACGGAGTTACCCGTGGAAAGCCGAGGTGAAGGAAGTTGCCGGGTTGAATGGGTCTAACTACAATGACAAGAAAGGATATAAAACTGAAATGGAAGGTTATATTTTTGAAAAGCAATAAGTTAACAAATTCCCACTTAGTGAGATAACAATGACAAAAATAGAAAAATCCAAGATTACGGTACTTTAACTCTCTTGGGTTCAAGCCCCTAGTTTTACAATTTTTGAATTCCCAGCTCAAATTTAAAAAAGAGCACAAATTTACACAAGGGCGGAAATCCCTCAATACATGGAGCGCTTGCTCCCAACACACAATATCAAGCCTCCCAAAGGCACTTTTACAACACTAGAAAAGAGCGAACGTGCTCTCAGTTCTCCAAGCCTACTCAAGGCAACATTACATGAAAATCTACTAATCACAGGCCTTAGAAGGCACTATTTACAAATTTGAAACAGGGGTATCTTGTACCCAACCTATTGGGACGCTGCGGAAAGGAACAGGTTAAGTAAATGGCCCGAAACACAAATTGAATGGAGGCGAGTACTTGCACTCCTAAATATGCATTCTTAAAACCTAAGGGTCACTAGGCCGATGAAATAGGGGCTATTCCCAAACTATGGAGGTGCCTCGTATAAAAAAGTAATTTACCACATTACAGAATGAAAAACAGCAATAAACGTAGTAACCTCAAACCAAGATGAAGGGGAGCTCGAGAGGGTACATCACTCTCTATCCCCGATTTACAGTTAAAGATTTATGAAATTTTAACATGAGCTGAAAGGAGATTTATATTTTCGAGAAGTTGGTTACATAGTTAAAGTTTCGAGCCTTTCCCTCGGGTTAAACTGCGGAGCTAACAAGAAAGTAAGATGTTAGATGGCCATTACCTTGTCAAAGAACTGCTGCCTGGTGAAAGAGGCCTCCCGCCTCCTGCTTGACACACACACACACACACACACACTTAGTAAGCTGACGACGAATTGGCCAAGAGACGTGAAAATCCGCAGTTTATAAACCCTAAGGGAAAGTTCGAGACCTTTCATGAATAAACCAGCCACACCCTCTCAGTTTATTGGTGAATTTAAAAGTTACACTCAAAATCGAGGAAGAAGCCTGTGATAGGCGTAAAATTAATTACAGAGATTATTGATTGGTTGGATTCAAAACTGGCGGAAAGAAAATATACATATTGCGAACACAAAAATAAATGAACATCAATCAATAAAGAAAACTTATGAATACAAAACTTCTTCAAATCAAAAGTTCTTCCACTTCGCACCAGGGTGCATGATCATAGCTTTTTAGCAGTGACATTTGTTGAAGAAAGTCCAAACTTCTTGATGAAGGGCAAACAAAACAAACAGAAATTCACACAGTACAGGAAACTACACGATAACAAAATTTCATCAGATTTTAGTGGTGACATCTTCAGAGTGAAGTTTTAAGTAGGTCTAGTTTCAAGTTCACAGTTTCTCCAGTAGAGGAGTTCTTTTAGGCGCAAGATTTAAATGTGCGGCGTAGAGGCGTACCTCCCGGTACAATTATTATTATTATTATTATTATTATTATTATTATTATTATTATTATTATTATTATTATTATTACAGAACACTCCAGGAAGTGGCGGCACACAGCCGGTATCGACAGTCAGCTAGTAGGCGAAGGGCAGTGTATAGAAGCTCTTCGTACGGGACAGCGAGAGTCACTGTCTCGGTCTCGCTTGAGAATGTTTCGGAACTAATTGACACTCCGTGTTCCGGAACATAACCGTGCACCGGCACAGTGTGCCGAAACAGGGGCATAGTACCCAACCCTAAACAGCACCTCAGTTCGCATGAATCATCGCGGAAGGAACAAAGACCTTCAGACTTGAGACAGGCGCATGCGCAGCAACCATACTTTCCCCTCGCACCCTTTAATCCCGCAACCATGCGACTTTTCGTCAGATGACCATAGTACTTCCTGCCATAATTCTACATCATATTCCGTATAATTTGAATTGTGTATCTCTTTTCGTATTTATTAAAGGAAATTAAAATCAATTTGTATCAGTTTGACCAAGTCCTCACAGTTAATCAAGGCAGATATTCTTCAATTGCCTTACAACTTTTCGGTTTGACGGTGGGTATCATGATCATTATTACTTAAGATCAGCATATTTTCGAGTCATGTGCAAATGGATTATTGTTATTTTGTTTAACAATATAGTGTTGCATTGTTTTGGTTTCAGGGTATTCAGCATCTGCGTCCTCTACCGTACGACCAAAACGAGATGTTTCAACACCGTGAAGAATGAGATGACTGGATAATGAAATTGAAATACCACAGAAAACGGGAAAATAAAAGCAACTTCGACCAAACATATCTAATTCCGTCTGCATCGAAAAAAAAAAGTAACAAAGTAAAGTTGGACGAAATATTGTATTCCTTTTTACAATTTGCTTTACGTCGCAATGACACAGACAGTTCTTATGGCGACGATTTAATTGGAGAGGGTTAGAGTAGTAAGGATGCGGCATGGCCTTAATTTAGGTACAACCCCAACATTTTCCTGGTGTGACAATGGGGAAACCACGGAAAACGTCTTCATTGCTGCCGACAGTGCGGGTTTCTCCCGAATGCGAAACAAGTAAGTGATTTTATTTATCGTATAGCTTTTAATCCCAAGAGTGTCCGAGGACAAGTTGTTCGGCTCACCTGGTAGGCCTACAGATCTATTTGACACCCATGAGCGACCTGCGCGCCTGGGAGTGAGAAGATGATGATGACGACATTGAGATAGAGATAGGGTGAAATCTTGTGTCGGTACATAGTTTACAAATGGCGAATAACACCAAGGGGTCTGCTCAAGTCTTAACGTCTCCATTCGACGGACGAATCACCATCAACAGTGCCATATGCCCTCGCTCCATATGGACACTGTGGAGAGTGTGGAAATGAATCCAGGCTTTTGACACGCAATCCAGTGATTAATAATTGTATAACACCACCTATACTATCTTTCCGACCAACATTCTGATAGTGATTTCTTTTTCCACCAGCGGGACTCGAACCGGCTAACCACGGTGTTAAACCATATAGATGTGACGTCTTAATGGTCATGGACACTAGGTGGGCTGTAAGTAAGTCAGTCAATCAGACAAGTCGAGTCATTTCCGTACAGGCCACTAAAGCTCTTGGAGGGGTGGAAGGTAAAAGTTTCCACTATCCTTAATCTCGGTGATTAGTGGGGTAAAGTGGTTAACTGTACGCCCGGCCTGCTTTGTCCCCAAGAATTAACCTGGTACTCATTTTTAGTGTAGGCTGAGTGAATCTCAGGGCCATGTGCACCTCCGGAAGTGGAAATCTTGTTTATTAAATTTTCGACTTCGTATCGAACCCAAGTCCTTCCGGGTGAACCGAGCATGTCTTTACCGCCACGGCCAGGCAGCGCCTAAGTAAGGAAGGAAGGAAGGAAGGAAGGAAGGAAGGAAGGAAGGAAGGAAGGAAGGGAGAAAGGAAAATTAGTTCCAACTTCACCAGGAACCACATGGTTGTCATACGGGTACAACGAACTATGAGTCCCTGGGGAGAATTGCAAGATTCCATTTTTACATGATTTTCGATTATATGATCACTTTATTATTGTGATGCTGTTACCAACAGTCCTTAGACCAGCTTGAAACAGCACTCCATGGCACCCTACATCTGTGTTACGAATACCAAACTATTTTAGTCCACATTAATTATGATCTATTTGCATTATTCATATTTTGAGCAGTTTCTACCATTACCCCCCCCCCCCCCTTGCCTATACTTCCTCTCAAAATTATTTCACCGAATCCCGAATGTAACAATACGTTTGTTTCCTCCTATTCAATCTCCTCTTCTAGCTAAATTTCTTCAAATAACTTTCCTCTCTGTAACTCTTCGTTTGTTATCCGATCTATCCATCTCATCCTCAATATTCTTCAGGAACACCACATTTTTTTTTGCTAGTTGCTTTACGTCGCACCGACACAGATATATCTCCTGGCGAAGATGGGAGAGGGAAGGCCTAGGAATGGGGAGGAAGCGGCCGTGGCCTTAAGTAAGGTACAGCCTGGTGTGAAAATGGGAAACCACGGAAAACCATCTTCAGGGCTGCCGACAGTGGGGTTCGAACCCACTATTTCCCGGATGCGAGCTCACAGCTGCGCGCTCCTAACCGCACGGCCAACTGACACACATCACATTTCAAAGGCTTCGATTCTCTTTCAGACTACACTACATATTGTTCCTGTTCCTTTTTCGCAGAAAGCCACGTTACCCATATGCGTTGTTAGAAGTGTCTAATATAAGTTACCTATATTTCATGTGAGCTAATTGCGTAGTGTAGTAGTAGAATGTCTGCACCTTACCTGACGATTTCGGTTCAATTCCCAGCCAGTCCAGGATATTTAATTCTGGACTGATTGCCGGAACGCGGTTCACTCAACCTCATGAGGCAACCGGGGAGCTGTCTGATACGAGATATAGTGGAGCCGGTCGCGGAAGCCAAGCCATATGGCAGTAGTTACACTGATGACGTGCCGTTCCAAAATGTGCTATAACCGTCTTGGTAAACCGAGGACGTCAATGACCTGTATGGCCCGTTTGTTTGTTTAATTTTCAGAGGAGCACCTTACTTTTATTTTTGTTAAAAAAGTATTGTGACTGTAAGATATGGAAAATACAATTTTACATGAAAACTAAACATTTTCATTTGGGAAATCTGACATAGTGCTGATTGTGTTTTAATCACATTTGCACTGGAGCCAAATTTCATAGTCTGAATATTTTTATGTTCAAGCTAACTACGGCAATCGATATTTGTGGAACCATTGTTGATTTCCCACCACATCCTCACGGCATTGGTTTGTCCTTGAGTATTCTGTTGATCCCTGACCTTCAAGTCAAACCTTGCAGGATAAGAATCAGCAATTTTTGTTTAACTGATGACTTCCTTTTGCGCTGGAGGCTCAGGCCTCAAATAAATGATTTATTGCGCTATAGATCATTAACTACAGATATAGCAATTGCTGATAATTACCCAGTCAACTATTTTAACACTCGATTCATGTACGATTTGGTCCTATCTCAGATTGCATCTTCATTTTTTATGAATCCTTACTGGCTACATAAATCTTGACCGGGCGAGTTGGCCGTGCGGTTAGGAGCGCGCGGCTGTGAGCTTGCATCCGGGAGATAGTGGGTTCGAATCCCACTGTCGGCAGCCCTGAAGATGGTTTTCCGTGGTTTCCCACTTTTTAAACCAGGAAAATGCTGGGACTGTACCTTAATTAAAGCCACGGCCGCTTCCTTCCAACTCCTAGGCTTTTCCTATCCCATCGTCGCCATAAGACCTATCTGTGTCAGTGCGACGTAAAGCCACTAGCAAAAAAAAAAAAATCTTGAGTTATATCACTTAACATATGCTCAGTTTCTGCGCTGTATTTAGGAGATGGTCGTATTTTTCAGACTTCATTTTCTCCTACATGGCTCCTTGACAAATGGTCGGCATCGAGTCCTTAGTTTCAGAGGATCTTGAGTTCGATTCCTGACCGAGCCAGGGATTTTAACTGTATCTTTGAGTCGGAGATTGGTATTTGTAGTTGTCCCATTACACTCCCCTTCATATACTACAACATTACCAAGTATCGTACAAAACACAATAGTGAACACATTCTTCCACATAGAGCTGACGTCAAGAAGGTCATCTGGTCATGAAACAGGGTAAAATCCACATATGCTACAAAGTTGCCGTGAAATCACCAGGGTGTGGTTTATGGCGTCGAACATGGAACGTTACTAAATGCATTTCCAGCACTGTGTTGATCGTTTTGTTTCTTTGATACGGGGTCGGCGATGAGGTGAGATGTATATATGTGGCATGTTTTACGACCGAATGCCATTCCCAACGCCTACCTTAGTTGAGAAGCTAATGAATGATGGTGGTTGCAATTGGGTAAGGAGGTGGAAGGAATCGACTGCGGTATATGAAAAAGGACTGTCCCGTTATTTTCTTGAAAGTGAAAATGGGTTACCAGAGAAAACATTCTCAGGACAGTCGACTGTGGTGTTCGAACCCACACATCTCCTGAATGTAGAGCTTGGCTCCATAGCTGTAGCACGTTAGTACGCGCGTCCATTCTGCTTGGTAACGCACTTCCAGCACCAACGTTCCCTAATACTATGGCGGATGAAGGACTATTACTAGTAATAATGTTACTGTTTTTACGCCCTACTAACTATTTTGAAGGTTTTCGGAAGTACCAAGGTGCCGGAATTTTGTCCCGCAGGAGTTCATTTACGTGTTAGTAAATCTACCGACACGAGTCTGGTGTATTTTAGTACCTTCAAATACCACCGGGCTGAGCCAGGATTGAACCGGCCAAGCTGAGGTCGAAAGGCCAGCGCTCTTTCGTCTGAGCCACTACTACTACTACTACTACTACTACTACTACTACTACTACTACTATTAATAATAATACTTCTAATAATAATAGTTATAGTAGCCTCCTGTGTAACTGCAAATAATATGACTTGAACGGTCACCAATAGCAGTTAGCCCGGCTTTGTGATGCTTTCTGGAAAACTAATGAATATAACAGTATTAATAAAATGTGGCCAACTATGAATCAAGTACCTCAGCTATATTCATACAAGGTTTAAGGTCTATCTCTCTAGTCCTTCTTGTACCAACCTGTTTCATTGGGACGTTACATTCAGGAAACAGACAGACATAAAACCGCTGGAAGAGTATTTACATAGATTGTTTAACAAATTAAGCAAAAAGATGAGAGTTGAGGACTGGGTGCCAAGCACTATCACTGCCTTGTCCCTTGCAGTAAGAATACTTTATTCTCTGGACCACACCCTTTTACCAGGAAACGAGATATCTTAATAATAATCTATATAAATAAAATTGTAGGGGGTCCGCTGTCTGTAATTTCTTTTGTTTTGCCGATTTTTCAGATATTTATCCGTTTTAGGTCAACTCAATACCGAATCGGTGGTTTTTACGTTTCGTGTCTGTTTGTTTGTCTGTTTGCCTGTCTGTTTGTCTGTTCCACCATCACGTGGAAACGGCTGGATAGATCTCAACCAAACATCATATTTAGAGTATACTCATCCTGGGGAAGGTTTCAATATGCATATAGTTTTAAAATCTTTAAATACACGGGGGGTTTATAGGAAAACCAGAATGGTTTTTCCACCATCACGTCGAAACGGCTAGATAGATCTCAACCAAACTTCATATTTAGAGTACACTCGTCCCAGGGAAGATTTTGATATGCATATCATTTTAAAATCTTTGAATAGACGGGGGATTTATAGGAAAACCAGAATGGTCTTCCTCCATATTCTCTTATACTATTAATTTTCTGTAAACTTACTTTACCGTACGTGAAACGTCCCTTCATTATAAACAACTTTCGTTATGTTCATAATTTACCTTACTCTTCACATGACGGAGAAATTTACAATTTTCCGCTGGTATCATGCTCTGCATTGAGTGACCGACAGACCGACAACGAACCTACAGGTCACCATGGCAACGTCTCTGACTGCATGCCAGCAAGGAAATAACGTATTGCCATTTTCCTCATCATGCTTTTAAATTCGTGGTTGTTCCTTGGGTAGAAGGCAAGAGAGGCGTCAATCGGTCTATCTGCGGGATATTGGCGGAATATCGTTGGATGTTATAACAGCCCTCGAATAGATTAAGTAATAACACCATGAGTCATCTTCTTATTATTTGTTTACCTAAGAATCACTGGGTCTAAATTTCTCCTCTGTTACCGCTTTATTATATCCATAACTCACACTAGCATAATTTATTGAGGGGCATTTGATTTTCCAATACATTCACTTGGCATTTACATACTTGTCGTTATCCGGCTGTCCTCAGTTATAATCCATTTTCTATTACTTTCAACTTTCTTAACTGTACTATTTTCTTCCTTAATTACGCCGTATGTACGCGAGTGCTACAAACTACTGGATGTATTTCCACCAAGACTCATATTTAGAATACACTTGTCCTTGATAGGTTTTAGGGCAAATATTGTTTCTAAATCCCTGAACTGACTGGGGGTTTATACGAAACCGAAACAGTGATTTTGCACTTCCACAAAATATACACAACCAAACTTAATGGAAATCTAGCTACCTTGGTAGAAATTAATTTCTAAACCTTTTTTCTCATGTACATCATTTCGATACGAGGATTAATAAGGGAGATATCATTAACGGACCGATTTTCTGTACAAGTCCCATCGGACTTAACTCACGAGCGGGTGCGTGTAAAGCGTATTCCTTACAATTTGAAAACTACTGAAGACATTCGAACCAAAATTTATATTTAGCATCCACCTGTCCAAAGGTAGGTTTTCAACGTAAATAACATTTCATGTTCCGGAATGGACTGGCGGATTATAGGGAACCGAAATGGTGATTTCACCCTTCCACAATATATACACAACAAGACCAACCTGACTGGAAATCGACCAAACGTGATGGAATTCCACCACTAAACCTTTTTTTCTTTCATGTGCATTTTTTCGTCAGGAGGATTAATAAGGGAGATATCATGAATGGTCACTTTTGCAGGTTAAGTCCAGCGGACATAGCCCAAAAGGTGTTTTACATGGAGCAGATTCCTTATCTATATAAATCAAATCGTAACGACTGTGTGCCTCTACACCGACTATTTTGGCGAAATTTTCGTACAGCTTTCCGTTTAAGGGGTAATAATGACCATCTCCATAATTTTTGGTTTAGTTTCCTGAAAGTCCTAATTTTTACCCGCCTCGCCCAAAATCCAGATTGCGGCATAATCTGCCAGAAGAAAAAGAAGATAATTTAAATTTGACAAAATTATACGTTTTAGCCTGTAACGAACGGAAAACATCCAAGATCATTAAATTTTTCATTTTTTATCCCCGAAGAATATCGAAATATGCAGGCAATTTTAATGATGGTGCAGACCTTCGGAAATTCCTATCACATAACGGATTGCACAATCTCCGTTCAATTTGGAATGATCTACAACCTTGGTCTTATGACTTTTCGCCGTATCTGTATCCCTTTTACGTTTGATTTTTCTCTATTAATCGATGTTAAGTCAATTTGGAATTTTCACATGCATAATTCATACTTTCAATTACATGAAATACAGAATCATCAAGCTCTTCACGAAAATTGGCCCACCCAGTAGCCATATGTGAGTCAAATGCTATGTATGTAGCTTTCACATAATTATCCGAAAAGTAATGTAATGTGAGATAATCTTACAAAACCTTTACCCTGTTCCACGTTTCTAACTCAATCTGACCCGAGAATAGATGACATATCATAGGACCAGCCATTTAGGCCACTAAATCCGGCGTGTCTTATGGTATAATCCTTTGTCGATATGACGTACGTTCAGTAGCAGTTAATCTGTAAATGAAGGTCTTCAATATTGTAAACACGCATATACTTTCGTATTCGATCTATGTATATTCACTGCTGTCGATTTTTAGCGATCGAGAAAGGGTGGGTCTGTTATTGTAATCAGTACTCCCAACACCGACTTTGACTGGCAGTAGGAAAGGGTTCCTTCTCCAACTCCTGTGTAACTGTCATTATTAAGGAAGGCCTACAATTGTAATGAATAGTTCCCTTCTCGATTTGCCTTGCAGAAGGCAAGTGAGCATGCAGTTTTGTTTAAATCTCCCCTACTCGATTGTGTTTGGCAGTAGGCAAGGGTGCCCGCCATTATAAAGAAATGTCCTCATCTAAAATGTGACTGGCATTAGGTATAGTGGCCTGCTATTTTGATGGAAACTCACCAACTTGGTGTGACTGGCAGTAGGAAAATGGGCCTGGCATATAATGATAACTGCACAACTCAGTTTCGAGTGATAGTAGGGTAACTGCCTGCCATTATAATAGAAACTCCTCAACTGTAATCTGTCTGGAAGTAGGAAAGGGGGGCTGCCATTTTGACGAAAACTCCCCAAATCGATTCTGTGCGCGTAGTAGGCAATGGGGCCTGAAATTATAATGTAAACTTCCCAACTCGATTGTGAATGGCAGTAGGCAAGTGCGCCTGCCGTTATTTCACAAATCCGTAACAAACACTTTACATTGGAAACAACGTACGGGGACCTCCCCATGCTCTTTCTCGGATAACGCTAAGAGACATGCAATTTTAAAACAATCTTATTTACTGCATGTACACTATTTACTTCAATATTCGAATACAATGTAGACGTTGCGAAGCACGGGTACATTCGCTAGTAATATTATATTTTCTTTCTTATTTGGGAGTATGGAAAATCTTTCATGAGACAGGGCTCGCACTCCACAAGCGTGTGGGATCCTTACCCACGAAAAACCACACACCCTCTTCCCACGATATGCATCTCCGCCCCGGAACTGCTCTCCCATTACTTCAGGGCGACATCGTGCTTTAAACTATCAGACTTGTTATTTCTTCGTTTCTCCTTTACTGGCGTTCATAAGCATCCAAATCATTCTTCTTCTCTCGTAGGATACTTTCTGCATATTCGGCTATCTGGTCCCAACATTCCTGGCTCCGTAACATCACCAGGAGAATGGATTCTGACGTCGGTTCTCCTTGCTCAACATCCAAACATCATCTTCGTGTAGACCAATGCTCACATACAAAAAAGGTGTGAAGTAGACCTACATCGTCATCATCATTACAATACATAATGCATCTCTCTCTCTCTGCCTATTCTATGTAGACATTTTCTAAAGTATCCGTGGTCTATCAAGAGCTGCGTAAGGTAATAATTAACTTCACCATGTGCCCGTGCTACCCAGTTCGCTAAACATGCTATCACCGTTCCATTCGTTTGCCGTAAGCCAGCTTATTGGAGCAATTCTTTCCTAACTCTCCTCGAGTTCGCCAGGTTTCCTGTCTCTCTAAGGCAAGTATGTCAATCGGTGGTAGGCAAGAAATATACTCTAAGATAGAGATCACGGACACAATGCGTAAAGGCAGAGTTCGCTTCTACGGTCATATACGACGGATGATCGACTCTCGATGGACGAAACGTATCTACAGTATATTTGGCTCAAAACCAAAAACGGCAATGCCATGGTACCTTAATGTCAAGAAAGATCTTAAAGAACTGGGCCTACAAGCAAGAGATGCACAAGACCGAAATCTTTTCGGAGCAGCCATCAAGACTTTTGGGACTTTCCGGGACGAAAAACGGGCAACTGGTCCTAAATGCACAGAAGAACGTCGTGTTAAACACAGTGAGCTAATGAAGACGATGTGGATCAAGCGAAAAATGAACAAATGCCAGAATGTAAAGTGAGGCTTATCGTGGTCCCTAGTTGGCCGATTAGCGAAGTTGAATGAAATGAATAATAATAATAATAATAATAATAATAATAATAATAATAATAATAATAATAATAATAATAATAATAATAATGTTTCGTTTAATATCCTTGCTATCATGTGAACAGAATGACAATCGCTAACCGACTGAAATCGGCTTTCCTGCACAACTAATACATAAGTATCCCTGAGAACTGTAGACCAGACTACGTCGAGAAGTAAGACGAGTCGTATAAAATCCTTTAAAGATTTCCCAACATCATACGTCAAAATGATCCAGATTAGTGAATCCCAAGTTTGGTAGTCTACTTCTTAGTTTAGCACAAACATAACATTTTCTAATTATAAATTACACTGGTACGCAACTATTTTGACCGGGCGAGTTGGCCGTGCGGTTAGAGGGGCGCAGCTGTGAGCTTGCATCCGGGAGATAGTGGGTTCGAATCCCACCGTCGGCAGCCCTGAAGATGGTTTTCCGTGGTTTCCCATTTCACAGCAGGCAAATGCTGGGGCTGTACCTTAATTAAGGCCCCGGCCGCTTCCTTCCCATTCCTATGCCTTTCCTACCCCATCGTCGCCATAAAACCTATCTTTATCGGTGCGATGTAAAACAAATAGCAAAAAAATAACGACCATTTTGCTACAGAGAAACTGTTTGTATTTTTAAGTCTCCCCATATTTAGTTTCACTTCATAACGTCCATTTTTTTAAACAAGTTTGTTAAATTCATGAAAATGTCTACATACTAAAATTAATAAATACCTTTACATCAATAATATCATTATTAGTATACTTTTTATTATTTAATTAAATCTGGTAATTTAGACGAAATGGAATTACTAAAATATAATAAAACAATTGAAATTAAAAATTATGAACAAAGTATCATATAATTATTCTTTCTTGCTTAATATTACAAGGACACTTGAGCAAAACTCAGTTTACGTCTACATTTGTGTGAATGCCATTCCTTGAAATAGGAAGGTATAAGCCTTAATTGTGTATTCATTTAGTGTGTCATATACCCAGCACAGTAAACCAATGTAATTCCATATTAAAAATTACCATTAAAATAAGTGAAGCAAAATTTAAAGCTGGTGTAGCTGATGTACCAACAGATATGTGACCTAATGAGGGATACAAATTTTCAGTCGTCAATGAATGAAACACAAAATTATACATGGCATTGATTAAAAGCTTGACATAAAACTTTCTAGGTAACAGGAAATCTGAAAATTACAAGGAAATTCCCGAGAAAATGTTAGCTAACTTCAAATCTCTAGGTTGTAACAAGAGTGTGAAACTTGATTTTCTTCACAACCATATTCACTACTTCCCCAAAAATCTTGATGCAATGAATGAGGAGCAGGGTGAAAGATTTCATCAAGATATTAAAACTGTAGAAATAAGATAAGTGGATTATTGCTGGTGGTTAAAGATGAGTACATCTCAAAGTCATAGTACGGCATCAAAACGGCTCAACATTTCGGCTTACAAATTGAACATCTGAATGGCTGTAAGTACTTTTTATTAATATAATTCATTGTTTTATACTTAATTTTATACACTCGAACTTTATATTGCGATGTTAAAACACGTTTTAAAATAACTAATTTGACGTTATTGAAATTCTTATTTAAATTTTGTAGTATTTCGTTCTTGTAACCAAAAATTACACAAAACGGAGCTCGAGAGAAAAATCGAAATACAGATCCGGATTCGAATGCTTTTTCGATTTTTTAAAAAATTACAAAAAGAAGAAACTTGACGTGATACAGAAAATATGAACACAGATATGGATTTAGGGCGCAGTAGTTAACAAAAGTCAGTAATATTTCCCTCACAGCAAAAAAAGATATTGGAAATGCATATCATTGTTATTATTCCTTTCTTGCAATGGTTTAACGTAGGCTAACAATAACACATCGAAAGATTTGGGCAATGCAAGAATGGGGGAAGGCTTAGGATTGGGAAGGTAATATACTTAGTCTTAATTAAGGAACATTTGCCTTGGGTGAAAATGGGAAACCACAGAAAACTATCTTGAAGTCTACCGACGGTGGAGCTCTAACCGTTGAAAGGGGGTTTGAGTCTCGGAGAGATGGTGAGATAGTGGGTTCGAACCTCACTGTCGGCAGCCTTGAAAATGGTTTTACGCGGTCTCCCAGGCAAGTGCTGAGGTTGTACCTTAATTAAGACCACTTCCTTCCTAATCCTAGCCCTCTCCTATACAATCTTCGCCACAAGATCTGCCTGTGTTGTCGTAAACCAAATAGCAAATAGCTAGGAGTTCGAACCCGTTATCCCCTGAATGAAATATCACAGCTACGCGACTCGAATCCCGCCACCAACTCAAATAAATTAGGACTTATCAAGCCATCTCTGTACAAGTCTCGAAAGGCCCTTGTAAGATTCGAAGGTAGAGACTTCCACTATCTATAACCTCGGAACTAAGTGGGATAGAGGGGTTAGCGCCTTACTACCAGCTGCATTCTCCCCCGGGAATTAACCTAAAGTAGTTTTAGTGAACCTTAGGCTCATGAGCCTCTACAGAATGGAAATCTCGTTTCTAAACTTTTCGACTTACTAAATTAGCTATTTGCTTTACGTCGCACCGACACAGATAGGTCTTATGGCGACGATGGGATGGGAAAGGCCTAGGAGTTGGAAGGAAGCGGCCGTGGACTTAATTAAGGTACAGCCCCAGCATTTGCCTGGTGTGAAAATGGTTACTAAATTAGAATCGAACCCGTGTCCTACCGGTCGTTCTAGCGCGCATTTCAGGCAGCTCCTAAATTTGTCTCACGAGGCTATATGAGCTCCATTCCAGCTCTCAGTCTTAAATTAAGTTCCCTGGAATGGCCAGGAAGTGAACCTCGGGTCTGCAGGAAAGTGTCAGGCACGTTACCTCTCACCATGGAGCCCATATCAGAAGATCAGTCACTGAAGAACGGATCCATTCTTAGTAAGCTATAATATTTACAGAGAAGGTCAACATCGAATATGAAAAAATCTCAACAGCCGGAAACTCTATGTGACTGATATTTTCCATGATAATAGGGGACCAGGCGAGTTGGCTGTGCGGTTTGGGGCGCGCAGCTGTAAGCTTGCATCCCAGAGATACTGGGTTCGAATCGCACTGTCGGCAGCCCTGGAGATGGTTTTCTGTGGTTTCCCATTGTCATACCAGGCGAATTCTGGGCTGTACCTTACTTAAGGCCACGGCCGCTTCCTTCCCACTCCTAGTCCTTTCCCATCCTAACGTCGCCATAAGACCTCTGTGTGTCGGTGCGACGTAAACCGAGTTCTAAAAAAAGTCAAAAAACGATCATAGGAGACCATGATATTCTGTTTGTGATACAGATGAAGGACCATTAATAACTCGACAGGAAGTAGAATATGCCCCGAAGAACCGAAAAAATAGAGAAGCGCCTGGAAGTGATGGTACACCTGTAGAAATATTAAAAACTCTTCAAGAAGACCAATCACTAGATATTCTGACAGAGCTATTCAATCTGGCATACACCAATGGATCAATCCCTTCTGACTTACTGACATGAAATTCCATCCCTATTCCTATGAAAACAATGGCTAAATCTCATGGAGATTACAGAATCATAAGCTAAATGAGCCATGTTCTCAAAATATTCCTAAAAGTAATGCATGTAAGAATATACTGCAAATGTAAATCCTACATAGGTAGCACCCAGTTTGGTTTCCGTAATGAATTTGGCACCAGAGAGGTATTGATAGAGATACAGGTTTTGGTACAAAGCTGCATAGATATGACTGTGGATGTACTGTACGTGCTTGTTTTACCGATTATGAAAAAAACTTTCGACCATGTGAAACATGAAACATTGCTGCATATCCTACATGATATCGGCCAGGATGGTAGAGATATCTGAATTATTGCGAACCTGTATCGGAATCAGACCGCATCACTTAACTTTTAGGAATATTTTGAGAACATTGCTCATTAGGCTTATGATTCTGTAATCTCCACGAGATTTAGCCACTGTTTTCTTTGGAATAGGCATGAAAGTTGATGTCAACCAATCATAAAGGATTGATCAATTGGTGTATACCATATCGAATAGCTCTGTCAGGATATCTAACATCAGACAGCACGAACACCTGTGGTATTGAAATAAAGGAAGGAGTGAGGAAAGGCTGTGTTCTATCTCCACTCCTTTTAAATATTTACTCTGAAAGGATATTTTCTGATGCACTAGAAGGAAAACAGGAGGGCATCGTTGTTAATGGAATCGCAATAATGGGATACTAATAAATAATTTGCGATATGCAGATGATACTGTTCTGCTTGCGACAAGTGCTGAACACCTGGAAACTTTACTGAACTGTGCGGTTGAACACAGTACTGCAGGATGTCTGCGTATAAACACGAAAAATACCATAGTAATGCCCATATTCAAACATATCATTCAGCCTCTTAACTTGATAATAGATGGCGCATCACTGGAGCAAATCCAACGCTTTAAGTATCTCGGCAGCGTACTTGATCACAGCTGGAACAATGCTGTTGAAATTAGGTCCCAGATTGAGCAGGCAAGGGCTGCATTCAAAGGAATGAGCAAACTTCTCTGTAATAGGGAATTTAAGATCAATCTCCGTCTCCGTTTACTTCGGTGTTATGCATTTTCTGTCTTACTTTATGGTGCCGAGACTTGAACCCTAGCAGAGAACACCACCTAAATACGTCGATCGTGTTTAGATGTGGTGCTACCGACGCCTGCTCAGAATATCATGGGTTGACAGAATACGTAACACTGAATTACTCCAACGCCTAAACAAAGATATAGAGGTCATTCACAACATCAAAAAGAAGAAACTGGAGTAATTTGGCAATATCATTCGAAATGATAAATATAGACCCCTTCAGCTTATCGCACAAGGTAAAACTGAAGGAAGGAGAAGTAGGGGAAGAAGGAGAATATCCTGGCTACAGAATCTACGAGAGTGGTATGGGCTCATTATCCCCACTCTTTTCCGAGTTGCTGAGTTCAAAAACCAGATCGCCCTGATGGCAGCCGACATCCCCTCAGGATTTGGTAGTAGAAAAAGAAGAATAAGAAGAATAAAAGGGGTTCCGTGCTTGAGTGATTGGTAACTGCCGAATATTTTACTTCCAGTTACACTGCCTTGTGCTGTGCAGTTTATTGAAGGCCAGACTCCGTTAGTATCGTAGGATCACATCTTCAGAATGTTTTGAACTACCGCTATACGGTTAGTTCGTTTATAAGGACAGCTTCAAATGCTCTGTTAATGTTTCTGTTTCGTTATGCCCAAATTTAGATTCGTAAATAAAAAGGAGAAAATAAGCCATGTTTGTTCACTTACATGTTGAGCCTGTTCGATCAAAAATTGAACTGAAATGAATCCATGCGCAAGTGCAGAGATGTTTATACTGTACTACCCATCACACTGGCACCATCTGGAGGTGGTGTTGTTTAATATGAAAGTAATTTTCGGAATTTAACCTAATAGCACCACTCTGATCAATACTCCCTTAGCATGAATATCCAAAATACAGTAGCAATGGAATGGACATTTGTACAGTTCAGGGGTTCTCAAACCAATGCGGGTGTGGTTTTCCTATTTTGAATGGGACTGCACAGTGATTTTCACTGTCTAGATTATCTGTACAAGGTATGATATGATGGTAGCGTTCCCCCCCCCCCCCACCTTCTTTTCTTTCTGATGCACGTCTTTTAGTCCCGGGAATGTGTGAGTACATGTTCGGTTCGCCGGTTTTGTAGCTGCTTTTCCCAGTAGCCTACAACCCATGGGGTGAGTTATGTGTACCGCTGTATGAGGGTGGTGTCAGCGAGTGTAGGCGTAATTGCACCAGCTAGCAATAGGAAAGAAGCGGCCATGGCCTTGAGAAAGGTACCAGCCAAGAATTTTCCAGGATTTGAAATGGAAAAGCACGGAAAACCATTTAGAGGATGGTCGACGGAAAATTCGAACCCAGCTGTCTCCTATATACAGAGTTATTCAAACATACGAACTTCAACGCTTGCGGTAAGCCACACGAATTAATTTCCGAAAGAAGTATTTTGGCCATTGTTATTCTTGGCTCATTTAACGTGTGTGAGAAGTTTGTGTAACTGCCCATTTCGCAACGCACTGAACTAATGTGATCCGTATGGGTCCAGTGCAAACGTTTAATGATAACGTTTGATAACCTGTGAAATTATGTTGTGGGTCAAGGAAGAGATGGTGAGATGAGGTCAATGTACTGCCCTTCACCTTTAATTACCGTGATATTCAATAAGGTACGGCTGATGACCAGATGAGTTTCCACGGTAGGTTACTGAAATACTCACTCAATACTGCATATGATTAACATAAAACAAAGACCAAACGTCTTCAATTTCGAGCCAGAACGCTGCAGGCGCCTTGCAAACTTCATTTCGTACTGGGTTTATCCTGTAGCCCCTAGCGGTAGTCGTGCTTTAACTCCAAAGAGTCGCGCGCATAAGACGCATGGCATTTGAACGTTACATTACCTTTATTGCTAAAATCTCTCTGTTCGTAAAGTTTGCTTGTAAGTAACTGTAAAATAAAGCTAGTCTTCAAATGACAAACAATGCTGAAGTGTCATAAAATTCTCTTGACTACAACTTCCCACTGCACGTCATTGAAATTCGAAGAACGTAAAATTCTAATTTTTTTTACAAGTTGCTTTACGCCGCACCGACACACATAGATCTTATAGCGACGATGGGATAGCAAAGGCCTAGGAGTGGGAGAAAGTGGCCGTGGTCTTAATTAAGGTACAACCCCAGCATTTGTCTGGTGTGAAAATGGGAAACCACGGAAAACCACCTTCAGGGCTGCTGACACACTATCTCCAGAATACTTCACAGCTGCGTGCCCCTAACCACACGGCCAACTCGCGCAGTGTAAAATTCTCAGGATTCAGTTTTAGTTGTGAGAGTGATCACGTTTACGAGTTTCGTTTAGATAACTGCAGGTTCAAACTTTTCATCCCAGTAGGATCATTCTCTTTCTTATAGGGTCTACGTTAAATCTGTACATTATTTTCAACATAGTATGGTCCAACTCGATGGCTGAATGGTCAGTGTACTGGCCATCGGTTCAGAGGGTTCCGTGTTCGATTCCCAGCCGGGTCGGGGATTTTAACCTTCATTGGTTAATTCCATTGGCCCGGCCCGGCCCGGCGGCTGGGTGTTTGTGCTGTCCTCTACATCCTTGCAATTCACACACAACACATAACAATATTCTCCACCACAATGTAACAGTTACCTACACATGGCAGATGCCGTCCACCCTCATCGGAGGGTGTACCTTACAAGGGCTGCACTCGGCTAGAAATAGCCACACGAAATTATTATAACTAAGAATGAAGCAAAAAATATGTTGTGCTACAGTACAAAATATAATACAGATGTATGTATTTTACTGTGATAATTTCTAATGATTCAATCCGCAAATATCACAAAAAAGATAGCTAGGTTTTCATATAGCTGAAAAATGAAAAATATTAACTACTAGCAAATGTACCCGTGCTTCGCTACGGTATTCTACATTGTATACGGATATCGACGTAAATACTGTGCGTACAGTAAATGAGATTGTTTTAAAATTGCATGTCTCTTAGCCTTATCCGAGAAATAGCATGGGGAGGTCCCCATACGTTGTTTCCAATGTAAACTGAGGGTTGCGGAGTTGTGATGATAACGGCAGGCTCACTTGCCTACTGCCACTCACAATCGAGTTGGCAAGTTTACATTATAATTGCAGGCCCCATTGCCTACTGCGCGGTCACAATCGATTTGGGGAGTTTTAGTTACAATGGCAGACCCATTTCCTACTTTCAGACAGATTACAGTTGAGGAGTTTTTATTACAGGCCTAATAGCAGACAACTTCCCTACCACCAGTCTGAGTTGCGCAGTTATCATTATAATGACAGGCCCTTTTTACTGCTGCCAGCCAGCTTACTGCCAGTCACACAGAATTAGTGAGTTTCCATGAAAATAGCAGGCCACTATGCCTAATGCTAGTCAAATTTTAGATTGGAACATTTGTTTATAATAGCGGGCACCGTGGCCTAGAGCCAAACACAATAGGGTAGGGGACTATCAAACAAAACTGCATGATCCCTTGCCTTCTGCAAGACAAATCGAGAAGTGAATTATTCATTAAAATGGTAGGGCCTACTTACTAATGCCATTTACACAGGAGTTGAAGAAGGACCCCATTCCTACTGCCAGCAGTCAAAGTCAGTGTAGGGAGTACTGATTACAATAGCAGACACACCATTTCTCGATCGCTACAAATCGACATCAATGAATATATATAGATGGACATACGAAAGTATATGCTAGTTTACAATATTGCAGATCTTCATTTACAGATTAACTGCTGCTAAACGGTACGTCATATTGACAAAGGATTGTACCGTAAGGCACAGTATTTAGCGATCTAAATGGCTGGTCCTATGATATTTTCTCGCATCTCATCTATTCATGGGTCAGATTGAGTCAGAAACGTTGAATAGGTTGAAATTTGTGTAAGATTAGCTTACATTGCATTACTTTTCGGATAATTATGTGACATAGCATTTGGCTCACATATGGGTACTGGGTGGGCCAATGTTCGTGTTGAGTTTGATCATACTATCTTTCCTGTAAGTGATTGAAAGTATGAATTATATCGGTAAAGAGTGGAAATGTACTTAAAATCGAGAAATAGAGACGAATCTAACGTATAAGCGACACAGATACGACAAAAAGTCATAAGACCAAGGTTGAAGATCACTCCTAATTCAACGAAGATTGTGCTATCCGTTATGTGATAGGACTTCCCGTTCATCCTACGAAATACCTCGAAACGGCGGTCTGCACCATCATTAAAATTGCTTCCATATTTCGATATTCTTCGGGGATAAAAAATGAAAAATTAAAGATCTGTGAAGTTCCTCGTTCGTTACAGGCTGAAACGTATAATTTCGCCAAATATAAATTTTTTTGCTTGTCTGGCCGATTATGCTGCAATCTGGATTTTGGGTGAGGGGGTAAAAATTATGACTTTCAGGAAATTAAACAAAAAATATGCAGACGATCATTATTACCCCTCAAACGGGTATCTGTACGAAAATTTCACCAAAATAGTCAATGTACAGGCACACACAGTCGTTACGATTTTATTTAGATAGAGAGATAAAGAATCTGCTCCATGTACAACACATTTTGGCTACGTCCGCTGGACTTAACCTGCAAAACCAACCGTTCATGATATCTCACTTATTAATCCTCCTGTCAAAAAATTCACATGAGAACAAAAATTTTAGAAATGGATTTCCATTAAGGATTGTAGATTTCGATTAATTTCGGATGTGCATATTTTGAGGAAGTGCAAAATCATGGTTCCGGTTTCGGATAAACCCACAGTAAATTTAGGTATTCAGAAATAATATTGGCCCTAAAACCTACACAAGGACAGGTGGATTCTAAATATCAAGTTTGGTAGAAATATATTCAGTAGTTTTCAAGTTATAAAAACTCATACAATCAAACCGACAAACAGACACCAAAGTTAAGAAATATGCAGATGGTCATTAATACAACTGAAACGGATAACTGTACGGAAATTCCGCCAAAATAGCCAATGTATACACAGACGGCCGTTGCTATTATATTTATATAGATGACAGATAAGCATGGGCACATTTGAAAGTGCCAACCTTCATTTCGAGATTTACTGCTCCTAAACGGTACATCATACCAACAAACGGTTTAAACTCTCAGACGTCCCTTTCATCGCTCTACATGTTTGGTGTTAAAACATTTTCTCGTATCTCACATAATTATGGGTTCGATTGAGTTACGATATTTGAATGGGGTGAAATTTGGGTACATTTTCATCATTTTACATTATTTTTCACATACTCATGTGGAAGCTAGAATCATGAAATTGGGTTCGCGTGTAGCCATTGGTCGTGTCAATGTGCATGCCAAATTCGATGACTCTACCTTTCCTATAAGTGTGTCAATCTAAGTAATACACGTGTAAAAAGCACAAAATTTACGAATCATCGAAATATACAGCCAAATCTACCCTATAAGGGAGAGAGAGAGATACGACAAAATATCACAGGACCAAAGCTGTAGATCACTCGAAATTGAACGGAGATCGTGCCATCCGTTTTGTGATAGGACTTACCGTTTAGCAGCGAAATACCTCGAAACGAAGGTCTGCACCGTCATTAAATTGCCTATATTTCGAAATTATTCGGCATAAAAAGTGAAATATTTAAAGATCTTGGAATTTTTCCGTAGGTTACCGCTTAAAACGTATAAATTTGATTAATTTCAATTTTTCAGCTCATGTGGCAGATTGTGAGGCAATCTTGATTTTTGGCGAGGGGTGGGGGTAAAATTTAGGACTTCCAGGAAAATGTAGGTGAAAAATATGGAGGTGGTCATTATTATCCCTTAAACGGAAAGCTGTACGAAAATTTCGCCAAAATATTCAATGCACAGACACACGGTCGTCACGATATGATTTATCTTGATAGATAAGGAATCTGCTCCACGTATAACACCTTTTGGGTTTCGGTTTCGTAAAATTCCCCACTCAGTTCAGGGATTTAGAAACGATATTTGCGCTAAAACCTACCCAAGGACAGGTGGATTCTACATATGAAGTTTGGTGGAAATATATCCAATAGTTTTCAAGTTATAGAAGGACAAACTGACAAACAGACAAACAAACAGACACCAAAGCTAAAAATGATGCAGATGGTCATTATTACACCTGAAACGGATAACTGGACGGAAATTTCGCCAAAATAATCAATGTACAGACACACGGTCGTTACGATTTTATTTATATAGATAAACTATAAATCGATCTTCCTGCTAACACAATTTGTTAGTGTTTTAGGAAATATTACTCAAGGTTTCGCGTTACGACTGAGGAGGTTAAGAGAAGCAATTGTGCGGAAATAGGAAACCACGGGAGCAATCTTCAGGGCTGTCGACAATAGAGTTCGAACCCACTGTCTCCCAGATGCTAGTTGACAGTTACCATTATATTTTACTGTTCTCATTAACGAACTCATTTCTAATAAACTGACAGCGTCGTGTAGGAAGATATGACGTATACGACGCAGGCCTCCCAAGAATGGGTAGCTGGAACTGCTGTGCGCCTCTCATTGGTAGTTTTCCTGGGCTTTAAATAGTTCATAAAAATCAGCCTTGGTGGAGATGGTGCTCTTTCGGTACAATGACCCAAGAGACAGACGCAAACATACTGCATTCATCAGAAAATACCAACACGTATAAGTTCTATAATTTCTACAGCCGGCCTCGCGGTCTAGTGGTAGCGTACCTGCCCCCGCGTTCGATTCCCCGCCAGGTCAGGGATTTTCACCTGGATCTGAGGGCTGGTTCGAGGTCTTCTCGGCCTATAACATTACAACGAGGAGCTATCTGACGGTGATATGGCGACGTCGGTCTATAAAGCCAAGAATAACGTCCGAGAGGATTCAGCACGCTGACCATGCGTAACCCCGTAGTCTTCAGGCCTTCGGGTTGAGCAGTAGTCGCTTGATAGTCAAAGGCCTATCAGGACCGGACCGTCAGAAGGTTTGTGTATAACGTCTATCGATATAAACTCAATAGAACGATGGATTGTGGGCTTGAGCTGTTTGCTTTTCATAGTTTTCACGGGAATATCAATTTCTTATTCTAACGGACTGAGTAGCTCAGACTGTAACGCGCTGGTCTTCTGTGGACAAATTTTGCTGATTTCATCCAAGCAGAGTCCTGCGTTATTTGAAGGTGTTCAAATACGTCAGCCTCGTGTCGGTAGATTTATCATCACGCTAAAGAACAACTGGATAACAATACTTCGGCACCTCAGCGTCTCCGAAAATCGCACACATAGTGGGGCGTAAAAACAATAAAATTAATTATTATTCCGATATTTTAGCCTACTGGAATGCCTATAGTAACTATCCACTATCCATTTCAATACCATATTGTGTACATGTCTGTACACTTTCTCGTATACCTAATGTTGATGTTCTCTCCAGATTCTTGTTCGTATGCGAAGTTGGTGAGCACTTTTTTAGAGGTATGTATTCTACAGTTAGGAGGCAAGCAATGATTCTGATCCAAGGTGCACTTTCGCATCGAGGTACTGATTTACTTCCACGAGAATTCTGTAATTAGTGTATCAGATGAAATGAAATGGCGTATGGCTTTTAGTGGCGGGAGTGTCCGAGGACAAGTTCGGCTCGCCAGATGCAGGTCTTTTTGTGATTTGACTCCCATAGGCGACCTGCGCGTCGTGATGAGGATGAAATGATGATGATGACGACACATACACCCAGCCCCCGTGGCAGCGAAATTAACCAATGATGGTTAAAATTCCCGACCCTGCTGGGAATCGGGAATAGTTATAAGGCCAGCACGCTAACCATTTAGCCATGGAGCCGGACAGTGTATCAGATAACGAGATGTAACTCCACAAAATCAGTGAATTCTCTTATCAGGTATAGTTGAGTACATAACTCTGCGGTTTGATCTAAATGTGCGTGGTGGACATATTTCCGGTTTATTGGCCTTATCGTTTTGACAGCACGTTTAACAGGAACTAGCAATGTGATTTGCGCAAATATACAACAATAGATAGCTTGCTGCTGTGTTTCATGGCAAAATCTTTATCATCAATGAAGTGTTAGGGTAAATGCTGACAGAAAGGAACACCTGAAAGAAATAATTCCATACAGGAAAGAAAGGAAAAACTAATAGCAGAACTCAAGAGGTTTTGGGAGCATCCAAACAGAACTAATTATAAGCGCTCCCTAGTGGGTTTAAATCACTAATAATAATGCACTAACTGTTTAAGATTTTCTATTAGAATTTTGATCGAGGCAGTACAGATGTGTTCGTTTCAGTCGGAAGTATATGGGTTCGATTCTCCACCAATAAGGCAAGATATTTACGAGGAAGACTTCCAACATTTGGAGAGACCACGAGGTTTACTCAGCCTGCTACAGAAATGAGTACCAGCTTAATTTTTTGAGTTAGTGGTGGCCGCTCATAAAACTAACCACTCTACTCTATTTTGCGCCACGGTTTCAAATAGAGGAAGCCTTGAATCTTCCAGTCATCCGTGGGATTTCATGGCCTAAATGTTTTATTTATTTATTTATTTATTTATTTATTTATTTATTTATTGGATTTAAGTAACCACTATTCAAGATGGTTTGTTGTAAAAACATCCATGCTTCTTGTCATAGCGCGCATACAGAAGTACCTACCGAAATATGTTCTTGCTACACTATTTACGGACTCTGTGTGTGTGTGTGTGTGTGTGTGTGTGTGTGTGTGAGAGCACAGGCATTTCTTCGTTTGTACTTTTCTTCTTTTTGAGTCAAGTGGGCTGAGTGGCTTAGACGCTAGATTTTTGATCCCAATATGGCGGATTTGATCCCAGCATATTGCGGAGGTATTTGAAGGTGCTGAAATACGCCAGCCAGATTTATCGCCAAGTAAAAGAAGTCATGAGACACTCGGCTTCTCGGAAACCATGAAAGTTAGTAGTGAGATGTAAGCCATTATTATTATTATTATTATTATTATTATTATTATTATTATTATTATTATTGTTATTATTATTATTACACGTACCGAAACTGGTTCGGGTCCTCAAGGGCCAATTCGCTATCGAGGGCCACATCGAGAGGACATTCAGGCAGTACTAAAGAAGCTGAATAATCTCGACGGTAAATAACGTGGATGGACAAACTTCCCCCTCAGTCATATATACAACAATAGTTTACATTAAATCCTATGAAATATAAGTTATATGCAATGTCAAGTGAAACAGACAGCCTAACAATCAAAGTGTCAGTCAGGAACTCAATCAGAGAAGAATATGAATATTAGGCTATTCATTA
Organism: Anabrus simplex; assembly: GCF_040414725.1. Lineage (NCBI taxonomy): Eukaryota > Metazoa > Arthropoda > Insecta > Orthoptera > Tettigoniidae > Anabrus > Anabrus simplex. The sequence goes on along the minus strand of NC_090265.1, from coordinate 621,460,498 downwards.
CACAGAACACTCAGGTTTTGTCACTGAACAGAACAATGCCTCTTTAAAAATTCGTTGTTTCTTCTTGTTGTGATATGGAAACAGTCACGAATCAGCCTAGCGACACCGTAAACGGAGGATTCAGCTTTTAGCTCGGTCATTTTGAACTTTTTCTTCACCCCTTCTCACCCCTCATACTGACTGGGGGCTGAACTTGGATTTAAACGGCTACCTAAGAGTAAATTGCAGCCTTAGTCAGACGGCGCTATACATACCATGCCTGTAGTACAGAACTGATGAAAAGGCTGATTAAATGGCATCAAATAACGACTCATATCAGCGACCCCGGAAACTATGGATTCGAAGATTGTTTTCGATTAATTGTACATTACATCCCCTTAAATTAGCTATAACATGTAAACTGTGAACGCTATAAAAACTATTGAAAACAAATTTCTGAATTCCTTTTGTATGTAAGTATCAAACCCCCTCCCTGTAGGTGTGCTAGGGGTGCCTTACACCTACAGCATTTATTCAGTTAGTAAGTAGTTTGTATGCCTAGTTTGGCTGAGAGTTACGCTGGAAAAAACCACACACATCCATAATCTTCATAATTTTGGATATTTTCTCCTACCCTCTTCTTACGCCCCGCCCCATGCCGATGGGACTAAAATTGAGCTTAATTAGCATCCGAAGTATGACTGATCAACTCAACGAACCCGAAATCTGTGGATTCGACATTAATATTGGTCGTTTTCGATTATTTTTTCACGTCACCCTCACCCCTACCGGTGCTAGGGGTGTCTGGATCCCGACAGTATTTTTTCCAGGTAGTAAGTCATATGAGTACTAAGTTTGGTTGAAAATATTCCACGCCTTGCAGTGTCGTGTTGGAACATAACACACACACATACACATTTTATATACAGTAAATACATAGAGAAACATAGATTGTAAACCAAACCCCATGGCACAACAGCCTCGAAGGGCCATGGCCTACCAAGCGACCGCTGCTCAGCCCGAAGGCCTGCAGATTATGAGTTGTCGTGTGGTCAGCATGACGATTCCTTCCAACCGGGACATAGATTGTAATGTAAGTGAAAAAGAGGATCATTAGTCGTAACCTTCCTACGACCAAAGGCAAGTAAGTAAATAGAAAAATAACGTTTTATGAGGAGTGCTTTTGAAAGCAAGTTATAATGTAAAGTAGTATCCTATTGTATGTCCAGAAAATCAGATCACAATGTGCCTGACCAAACTCTTCCCACCGGGCGAGTTGGTCGTGCGGTTAGGAGCGCGCAGCTATAAGCTTGCTTGGGGGAGACAGTGGGTTCGAATCCTACTGTCGGCAGCCCTGAAGATGTTTTTTCCTGGTCTCCCATTTTTACACCAGGCAAATGCTCTGGCTGTACCTTAATTAAGGCCACGGCCGCTTCCTTCCCATTCCTAGGCCTTTCCTATCCCATCGTCGCCATAAGACCTGTCTGTGTCGGTGCGACGTAAAAACAAATAGCAAACTCTTCCCACGTGGAAAATGGCCAAGTCAGTCTGAAGTGATTAATAACATACTCCACCATTCTGGGAACAAAGTTGCGGGCTTTAAACGGTGCAATTACACCGACCCCTGTCTACGTGATTAAAACTTGGAGCCTACAGACAAGTAAATGAAATGGCATATGGCTTTTAGTGCCGGGAGTGTCCGAGGACATGTTCGGCTCATCAGGTGCAGGTCTTTCGATTTGACACCCGTAGGTGACCTGCGCGTCGTGATGAGGATAAAATGATGATGAAGACGACACATACACCCAGCCCCAGTGCCAGTGAAATTAACCAATGATGGTTAAAATTCCCGAGCCTGCCGGGAATCGAACCCGGGACCCCTGTGACCAAAGGCCAGCACGCTAACCATTTAGCAATGGAGCCGGGCTACAGACAAGTAATATGCGTTCATTTCAATATTCCAAAAGGAAGAGCCTCAGAACAGTTCATTGGCTTCTCCAAATATCTGGGAGGAATGAATTCACATCGAGTGAGCTGGCCGTGCGGTTACGGTCGCATAGCTGTGAGTTTGAATTCGGGAGATAGTTTTCCGTGATTCCCTTTCTTCACACCAGACTAATGCTGGGGCTGTACCTTAATTTTAACCATCACTGGTTAATTCCGTTGGCACGGGGCCTGGGCGTAGACTATGTGTTGTCTTCATCATCATTTCATCCTCATCACGACGCTCAAGTCACCTGCGGGCGTCGTATCAAAAGACCTGCACCTGGCAAGCCGAACATATCCTCGGACACTCCCGGCACTAAAAGCCATACGCCCAATGTAATTGGAATCTTGTTTATCAGCGCCTCTCAGGGTGCATACACCGATGCATAGCGCGACGCAAGGTGCGAAAGACGACTTCGCTAGGCTGACCAGAGTGCAGACCCCCACTCCTCAATTTTAAGCAATAGCTCTGTCTCTCTCTTTCCCTATGCCTGTCTCGCTCCCTCCGCCTGTCTCCCCCTTCCTCACTTGTCCAGCAGCGTTCCGCCATCCGAGCTGAGCTTAGCCGAGCTTTGCCGAGTCGCCCCGACACAAAACGCTGGTCCGAACCGAGCCGCATCGGGCCGATGCACGGTGAACAGAACCTCTGCGTCTCGGTTTGCGCGCGTGAAATTTTGAGCGTTTGAGAGGCCCGATGTACATCGTATGTGTAGCGCATCGCGTAAATACATAGTTATAACCAATATTTCGTTTCTTTCTTTCTTTCTTTCTTTCTTTCTTTCTTTCTTTCTTTCTTTCTTTATCGTTCGTTCGTAATCTGTTTACACTCCAGGGTCGGTTTTTCCCTCGGCCTCAGCGAGGGATCCCACCTCTACCGCCTCAAGGGCAGAGTCCTTGAGCTTCAGACTCTGGGTCGGAGGTTACAACTGAGGAGTATGACCAGTACCTCACCCAGCGGCCTCACCTGCTATGCCGAACAGGGGCCTTGTGGGGGGGGGGTTGGGAAGTTTGGAAGGGATGGACAAGGAAGAGGGAAGGCTCTGTGGTGTAGTGGTTAGTGGGATTAGCTGCCACCCCCGGAGGTCCGGGTTCGATTCCAGGCTCTGCCACGAAATTTTAATAGTGTTACGAGGGCTGGAATGGGGTCCACTTAGCCTCGGGAGGTCAGCTGAGTTGAGATGGGTTCGATTCTCACCTCAGCCATCCTGGAAGTGGTTTTCCGTGGTTTTCCACTTCTCCTCCAAGCAGATGCCGGATGGTACCTAACTTAAGGCCACGGCTGCTTCCTTCCCTCTTCCTTGTCTATCCCTTCCAAACTTTCCATCCCCCACCAAGGCCCCTGTTCAGAATAGCAGATGAGGCCGCCTGGGCGAGGTACTGGTCATTCTTGCCAGTTGAATCCCCCGACCCAATGTCACACATTCCAAGACACTGCCCTTGAGGCAGTAGAGGTGGGATCCCTCGCTGAGTCCGAGGGAAAAACCAACCCTGGAGGGTAAGCAGATTTAGAAAGAAAGAAATAAAGATATTATCAGGTAAGAAACCTCAAAGTAAAAATTAAAACAATAACCTGGCAGCTCTACAGATATGAATAAATATTTCGAAAAATATTAAGAAACATATTTTCACAACAGACCACATATAATCCGTGTCAGAAAATATGTGCAACTTCACAACATAAAACGGTTATACACATACCGTCCGTAAAGCCACTAATGCACGAAATTTATAATAATATTCCAGTCCTGCTATGGTCATGGAGTTGACCATGAAGCCATCTACTTACATGCTGAATGTCGGGCGGCGGGAAATAACGCAATCTCCTAAAGAGGTCAACGGTCTTGGGGGGATGAGCCTCTTCAGGTGCGCTGATGGTCCTTCATGTGAAGGAAATATCACAATTATCCTACAACGTCCGTTCTCCATGTTTTGGTAGCGGTGGACTTGCATACAGTAGCAGTAGCGGCGACTAAGGGGGTGAGGGGGGGCAGTCGCCCCCCACTTTGTAGAGAAAACATTACATTTTAATTCCATTTTAGCCGGATGAAACTAGGAATTAGACCTATAGTAATTATTAAAAAAAATTGCGCGAATTTTTAGTTATTAACAAAATTACTATCGAAAATAAGCACAAAATGTCGTTCGTGGTGGCTAACCCATTTGTATAGCGGCACATCAAGTAGTGGAGACTTCGCAGATGCGACGAGGAAGGGTAACAGGGGTATATTTTTTGCGAAGGTCGTGGACACTGAGGTATGACTCACCTGCTTGTCGCATGCATTCGTCAGTCTCGCAGTCTCTTTAATATTGTCTGTTAGTTTCTTAGAGTGTAGTCAAATACTAAATGATTTTTTAAATTTTATAATCAAGCCGTACTTCTATTTAATTGTGTGTAATATTGTTTCTTTGCTGAAAGTTTTATTGTATAGTATTGAATCAAAATCTCAAAAAAAAAGACTATTATTGTCGCACTTAAGTTAGTAAACTGTCAGCCTTCACCTCTCTGTCGAAATTCGTTCAAACATCATAAAAAACTGACCATTTTTGTAGCCTTTTTGTTCAGTTTTGATGTGTATAATCTCCCCCCTCCCCCCGCTGTATTCCTCAACCCGGCTACTTTCTGTTGTCTGTACATTTTCTTGCCCCCCTCCCCCCACTTCTAATTCCCAATCGCCGCTACTGTACAGTAGCGTCGCACGTATTTCTCACGAAACTTGAAACATTTTATAAGCTGTTCATAAAGTAAAATTATCCCATTACATACAGTTCAACTAAATGATAACGTGGTCCATCTTGGTAACAAAGGACTGAATTTAAGTCACAAGCGGTGGAGGGATGGCCATTTACAAATCTATGAATTCAGTTTAGGATAATGTCAGCAATAATTGCGAAAGCCAAGAAGTAGCTGTAGGAAGAAATTCGTTTCGGTGTGAGATGGAAAACTATATATTTTGTGAGACGAATGAACCATGACGATATCAATAATAATAATAATAATAATAATAATAATAATAATAATAATAATAATAATAATAATTGTACCGGGAGGTACACCTCAACTGCGCACATTCAAAATAAGCGCCTTAAAAAACTTTATCTAGCAAACAAAACGTGAAACTGCTACTGCATGAAGTTGGGACATTGACCTGAAGATGTCACCATGGAAGTATTGAGTAACTGTGTTATTGTGAAGTAGCCTAAATTGACTGAATTTATTTGCTTTGTGTTGGTTTACTTCAAGAAGTTTGAACTTTTCTCCATAGATGTCTTAACAAAAACTGGTGATGCACTCTGGTGTAAGACGAAAGAATTAATGGTTTAAAGAAGTTTTGTGTTATTATGTTTTCTCAACTAAATTAACTTTCATTTATTTCGTTATTTCAACGCTTGCAACACTTCCTTCTCATTCCGCCAGTTTTGAATCTGCCCAATCAGGAATTTTCTGTAATTAATTTTCAACCAATCACACATTTCTTGTTCATTTTGAATTTGGCAATAAAAATGAGAGGGCGTGTCCGGATTAGTCCAGAATCCTCTCGAAATATTCCATCGGGTATATAAGCTGAGGCCTTTCTGACTACCTTGTCACATTGATCATCGTCTTTCTGATAGTGTGTGTGTGTTAAGACAGGAGGCAGGGCGCCTCATTCTTCGGCAGACAGAACAACAGTCCAGGTAATGGCCACCTATATTCTATCTTTCTATCTGTCTCCGCAAACTTATCCGAGGGGACGGTTCGAATTTCTAACTATGTAACCAACCTTTTCTAAAATGTAAATTTTCTTTCGGCTAATGTAAAATGTTATAAAGTCTTTAACTGTAAATCAGGGATAGAGAGTGCGTTACCCTCTCCAGTTCACCTTCAACTTGGTTTGAGGTGACTTCGATTTTGCAACTGTTTTTCTTTCCGGTAATGCATTAAATTAACCTTCATTCGCGTCACCTCAGTAGCTTGGGTTTAGCCCCTGTATCATCGAGCCGAGAGCCCAATTAGGGTTTTAATTTTCTAGGCGTGCAAGTGTACGCCTCCGTTCATTTTGTGTTCGGGCCAGTGATTTAACTTGTTCTACTTTCCACAAAGGTCCAGTAGTTTGGACAATCGATACTCCTGCGTAAATATTGTAAAAGTGTAAGATGGGCCTAGAGAGGCCAGAAATTTGGCTAGAGATTGTAACTTTTGGAGCAACGTGCTCTTGAATTTGGGAGATTTCTATCCATGTCTAATAATACCACTTTTGAAATTGCAAATGTGTAAACTAGGGACTTGAAGCCCAAAATTGTTAAATTCCCTATTTTGGGGTTCTCTAATATCCAAATTTATAATTGTTATTTCACTAAGTGCAAAGTAGTTAACTTTGCTTTTTGAAAAGAAATATAACCAATGCTATTTTAATTTAATTTTTGACATCGTAGTTAAACCCGTTCAAAGTTAGCACCTTGTTTCACCTCTTTCTGCTCCACGGAATCCCCGGAATAATAATAATAATAATAATAATAATAATAATAATAATAATAATAATAATCTAGTAGGCCTTAGCTGCAGAGTAGGCCTATATACATTTTATATGGTGCCATTTAGGCTAACTGCGTATGAATTTCGACGTTCGTTTCTCTGCCGTCCGATAGAGTAAAACGGAATCTGATGGGCGACATAAGGCTGAGTGTTAATTAATTTTGTCGGATAAAATAAACACCAAGTGTGCCACCAGAGATCTTTTACATATCGACAACGTACGGCATGGACTGCCAAACTGACTTTTTTCCACCTTGCAAAAATTCGATTACCTCCGCCACGTTTGAACCTACGATATTGTTACCCGGAGGATGGTATTCTAACAAATAATCCACAGGGGGAGCTTACGATCGCAGTGATCTTTTATCCACACTATTAATAAAAACGAAATGGTGTTTGTTTGTTCCAGTTAGCTCAATCGATCCAGTAGTTTTCGAGCCTAAGTTTTGGTAATTATAGAGCTTGAAATACAGTCACGCAAGGGATACTTTTGAACTTTTATATACTGTACTGCACTGTTTTGAACTAGTAGGAGATTTTACAGAGGTATGTCACAAATTTGTGCAACACTGCCTCACTTAAGCTGAAATAACGGGTCAACGGTTGGCCCGTTGAACGTTGAAATTATATATATATATATATTTTACAAGAATCGTCATATGCATCTTTTTTTTTTTTACAATTTGTTTTACGTCGCACTGATACAGATAGGTCTTACAGCGACGATGGAATAGGAAAGGCCTAGGAGTGAGAAGGAAGCGGCCCCTTCATTAAGGTACAGCCCTAGCATTAGCTTGGTATGAAAATTTGAAACCATGGGTAACCATCTCAGGGCTGCCGGCAGTGGCACTCGAACCCACTATCTCCCGGGCGCAAGCTCACAGCAGCGTGCCCTTAACCGCACGGTCAACTTGCCCGGTCATACTGCATTTTCTTCTCAACTCAAACGGTTTCCGAAAAAAAAAAAATCCGTCTTCTTATGTTCTTGTCTGTGGTCGCCCTCACTGATCAATAGGCTAGTCACATCGCCTACACAACAGTATGTGGGCCGTACTCACCAGTAGAGATCTCAACCTTCAACTCAAAGTTTGGATGTAGCGATGCTATGCTTTCCCTGCCCTTCTGTATGGTTTTGAAGGCTGGACGCTCAGCCCTTTGGTGGAGAGGTGGATTGAAGCTTTCGAAATGTACAGGAAAATGCTTCTTATATCTTGTGTAGAAGGGAAGGCCAATGAGGAAGTCCTTAACTTCTTAAATACTCTTAAGAAAAAAAAAAATAGCTAACAACCGTCAAGAAACGAACGCTCAGGTACATGGGGTCGATAGATGCAGAGTGGGTCTCGGCCCTCAAGTGGCCACGGCAAGTCCGTGGTCGAACAGCTTTGCACTCTGACCGGCCAACTGAGCAGAGGCGGGGTAGCCACGGATGGCTCTATGCTTCTGCATTCGGGAGACGGGACAGGGCTGAACCTCACGGCCGGCCCCAACCGTCGGCTGTCCTGAGAATGTTTTCCCGTGGTTTTCCCATTCTCCTGCACTAAGGCGAATGCCGGGACAGTTCCTGGTACAGGTCACTGCCAGCAAACCCCTCACCTTCTCCGAACATCTCCTTCACCGTAATAAATCTCCCAGCCTTAGCGACGGCGTCACCGTCTAAGAGGCCCGCCTCCTCCTTCAGGGGAGGAACGAAAACATTTTAGTAGTAGTAGTAGTAGTAGTAGTAGTAGTAGTAGTAGTAGGTACATCAGCACATCATGGGAAGTGAACGTTATGAACTTCTCCAGCTCATCATCGAGAGAAAAATTGAAGGAAAACTATGTGTGGGGAGATGGAGAAATTTCTGACTTAAAGACCTGAGCCGCTGGTATGGACGAACTTCCATTGAAATCTTCCGAGCCGCTGATTCACGAGTTATCACAATCACCAGCCTTTGTAGGGAGATGGCGTTCTAAATGAAGAAGGATCGCGCGTTAAACGGGAAGCCACATTCGTCATCATTCGTGTAAAGTCTTTGTTCGTTTGTTAACAGACCAGCTGACGAATGAGTGCACCATTTGGAGGCTACAGTTGTCTTGCTGAGAGTGCTAAGCGTGCTCATCCAGATCTGAGAATTGCTGCAGGCTGTAGTTTATTTGTTCAACCATCATTGTCACAGTATTATATGCATATTCCGTGTTTCTATCTTTTTAATATTGTGTAGGTTTAGGATTCATAATTAATGAGTTCATAATTCACATTTCAGTTTGCGTTATTAATCACTTTAATCTTTGCTCATAAATCCGTACGAAGAAGAGTACTTAAGCTAGGGTTTCTTTTAACAAGTCGCTTTACCGACACAGATAGGTTTTGTGGCGACGATAGGATAAGAAATAGCTAGGAGTTGGAAGGAAGCTCCCGTGGCCTTAATTAAGGTACAGCCCCAGTATTTGCCTGGTGTGAAAAACCATGGAAAACAATATCCCGGGTTACCGACAGTGGGGTTCGAACCCATTATCTCCCGAATACAATCTCACAGCGACGCGACCCTAACCGCACGGCCAACTCACTCGGTGCTTAAGCTAGTATTGTATGAAATAATCGTTGTCGTGAAGATATGATGCAATGTGCCGATCAATTAAATTATTCCTATGATAAATTTACAGTATAATCAAAATCTTTAGGAAGTGCAAGTGAACGATAGTAGTAAATGAAATGGCGTATGGCTTTTTGTGCCGGGAGTGTCCGAGGACATGTTCGGCTCGCCAGATGCAGGTCTTTTGATTTGACTCCCGTAGGCGATCTGCGCGTCGTGATGAGGTTGAAATGATGATAAAGACAACACGTACACCCAGCCCTCGAGACGGCGAAATTAACCATTGATGGTTCAAGTTCCTGACCCCATCGGGAATCGAACCCGGGACCTCTCGGACCAAAGGCCAGCACGCTAACCATATAGCCATGGAGCCGGACAACGATAGTAGTAGTATTCGAACACGGAAATACCGGGCGAGTTGGCCGTTCGATTAGGGGTGCCATGCTGTGAGCTTGCACCCGAGAGATAGTGGGTTCGAATCCCACTGTCGGCAGAGCCCTGAAGATGGTTTTACGTGGTTTCCCATTTTCACACCAGGCAAATGCTGGGGGCTGTACCTTAAATAAGGCCACGGCCGCTTCCTTCCAACTGCTAACCCTTTCCTATCCCATCGTCGTCATAAGACTTATCTGTGTCGGTGCGACGTATAGCCACTAGCAAAGAAAAAAAAGAAAAGAACAGGGAGATCCCCAATATTCAATCTTCTCATTTTGCTGTGTGGATTTTAGAGCTAAATTTGTCAGCCGAACTGGCCGTGTGTCCGCTTCTGTGGTGTAGTGGTTAGTGTGATTAGCTGATACCCCGGAGGCCCGGGTTCGATTCCCGGCTCTGCCACGAAATTTGAAAAGTGGTACGAGGGCTGGACCTCCCGAGGCTGAGTGGACCTCGTTCCAGTCCTCGTACAACTTTTCAAATTTCATGGCAGAACTGGGAACCGAACGCGGGCCTCCGGGGGTGGCAGCTAATCACGCTAACAACTACACCACAAAGGCGGATTATTATTATTATTAATAATAATAATAATAATAATAATAATAATAATAATAATAATAATAATAGTGCAATTACGCATACACACAAGGGCTAATACATTGAGAGCTTGGAGACGTGATATAGTATCCCATATGAATCTGATTTCACTTTCTTATGCTAAGTTCTAGGTTCCTCTCTTTAAAAATTCCTGCCTGACCTCCCTTGGATTTTGAGTTTCTCAAAATATTTTAATCGCACAAACTTCAGTGGCGAGGATCCAACTAGTTTCCAGGATGATTACATAACAATCACCTTCGTTATTTGACGATTCCGACTTCTTTCTTTCCTTGTAGTTTGGGTTAAGAGAGGAAGATGAACTCGCATGCTTCAAAGATTGTCTTTAGAATTGCAACTGTCATTTCTGAAAACATTCGGAGCGTTGTGCAAGTCCTCTCAAGTATAGATACATATACGACTATAATATCGCCTATGTGCTTTACGACCCATTACTTTAGTGGAGGTACATTCCATGTACTTAATACGAAAGCGAAATGATAAGAATGCAAGGTAACATGACTCTGGGAATAATAATAATAATAATAATAATAATAATAATAATAATAATAATAATAATAATAATAATAATAATAATAATAATTAAAGAACGTAATAGATATAAGGAAGGTCAGAAACTACATTTGTAATCACTTTTGGAGACTTTAAAAGGGACTATGATTCAACTGATAAAATTACTCTATTTGATAATTTAAAGGAACTTGGACTTGATAAAAAAATATTGAAATAATTAAAGCAACATTAACAAACACAACATCCAAAGTAAAATTTTTGGGTGAACTCGCAAAACCATTTGAAATAAGATCAGGTGTACGACAGGGAGATCGTTTGTCACTTCTACTCTTCAATTGTGCATTAGAGAAGGTAGTTCGAGAATGGAGGAAAGCAATCAATACTAAAGGTGTTCAAGTAGGAAGAAATCCAAATAAAATCATTATAGATTGTTTAGCTGTCGCAGATGACATGGTGTTAATTACAGACTCAACAGATAATGCTCAAGAACAAATACGAGAATTAAAACAAGCGGCCGAAATAGGATTGTAAATATCATTTGAAAAAAAAAAGTTCATGATAAACATCATTAATGCCCCTCAAAATATCACAATTAACTATACCATAATATCTCGGACAGATTGCTTTAAATACCTGGGAGAATTGATAACAAACAACGCAAAAAATATGTACAACAAAAAATCTCTATCCTGGAACTTGAAACTAAGACATTATCAAACAGTGGCCCGGCTAAAAAATTTACATGCAGCAGAAACTCTTAAACTTACAAGAATTGGGGATCTTGAAAAATTGGAAAAAGTTGAAAGAGGAATTTTGAGAAAAATACTGGGACCTATAAGAAACAACAATGCCAAATTTAGACTACGGTCAAACAGAGATCTATATTTAAAAGTTGAAAAACTGACAACTGTGATGAAGAAAAGAAGACTCATGTTACTTGGACACATTTATAGAATGAATAACAAAGACAAAGTAAACAAATCTTCAACTTATTGAGCAGTTATAAATCCAAGCCATCGTGGTTCACTGAAATTGGAAAGGATTTGAAGAACGCTGGAATTAAAATAGATACGATAGAAAACAGAACACGTTTCAGAGAAGTAACACGAAAGGCAGGATTTCAGGAGAGAAAGAAATTAACAAAGGGAAGGAAATTGACTCAAGAGAAGAATGAACAACATTCTCAGAAAATGAAAGAAGTCTGCAAACGAAGAAAATTAAATGCAAAGAAAAGTAACCAAAGTTGATTTAACGTACCCTCAAAAGGGTTATTCGAATAATAATAATAATAATAATAATAATAATAATAATAATAATAATAATAATAATAATAATAATATTATTAAGCCGGCTCCTTGGTTGAACGGTGAAGCGTGGTGGTTTTCGATTCAGAGGGCTGTGGTTTGATGCCTGGCCGGGATGAGGATTTTAGCCTCGTACAGTTAATTTATTTAGGTCGGAGGATGGAAGTTTGTGATAACCTTAAAACAATCTTCGTTTACATACAAAAACCACCAACCACCACGAATACACCGCAATAATGAAAACATCCGTCAACATACGGTTGCAGTTAGGAATGGCATCCAGCCGTAAAACTGAGCGTAATCCACATTATTGCTGATCCAGATAATTGGGAAGAAGACCAAGGAATAATAATAATAATAATAATAATAATAATAATAATAATAATAATAATAATAATAATAATAATAATTGCTCTAAGTCCCACTAACTACTTTTATAGTTTTCGGAGACGCCGAGGTGCCAGAATTTAGTCCAGCAGGAGTTCTTTTACGTGCCAGTAAATCTACCGACAAGATGCTGACGTATTTAAGCACCTTCAAATACCACCGGACTGAGCCACGATCGAACCTGCGAAGTTGGGGTCAGAAGACCAGCGCCTCACCCGTCTGAACCATTCAGCCTTGCGCCGTAATTGTTAATACCTATAAGAAATGTATTCATGTTTCATTTTGTATTATTTCTGGATGTCTTCAATTGAAAATTACATTTTCTAAATATGATCAGAATGGTTAAACGCGAGATGAGTTTCGAGAACAAATGCCTATAGTCTTCACAACTGTTTACTGGATTGTTCTGTGACTATAGCAATGGTTGTAAAGGCACGACATGACATTTGTTAGATTTCTCACCAAGAAGAAATTTAGAAATATACAGGGTGGTCGGAAACAACGTAAAGCGCGTATATGGGCATTCGAGAGTCGGTCATACTGATATAAGATTTGAAAAATATAATTCGATATCTCGCGCCATTGTCATTTTATCAGCTGCTGAAGTTAACGAATCAGATCGCTTCGCGAGCTATTTCAAATGGGCTTTGGGTGGTGATGTTGCTAGATCTGCACGTCACATGAGACCGGTTTGAGAGCACTAATCTAAGAAAAAAGCTTTGCCATGGGAGGGTTTTGAACACAGGCCTCTGAGTTGACAGGATCGCACCCCAGCAAATACGCTTCGGTAACACCGGCTGAAACCCACGGTATGTTTGTGTTTGATGCATGGCTCTCAAGCCGGTCCAAGCCACCTGCCGATTTAAAACACCGCCGTGCAAAGCCCTTTTGAATTCGCCCGGGAAGCGATCTGATTTGCTAACTTCAGTAGGTGATAAAATGATAACAGCACGAGATATCAAACTATTTTTTCAATTTATCAACTTATTGTCCGACTCGTTGGCTGAATGGTCAGCGTACTGGCCTTCGGTTCAGAGGGTCCCGGGTTCGATTCCAGGCCGGGTCGGGGATTTTAACCTTAATTGGTTTATTCCAATGGCTCGGGGGCTGGGTGTATGTGGCGTATTTAACATTAGAAATCGTCCTAGGTAGGGCCCTCATCTTCACAGACATGCAGGTCGCCTAATAGGCCGTCTACTAGGAAAAGACCTGCGCCAGGCCTCTCCGGAGGCCATACGCCATTATTATTATTATTATTATTATTATTATTATTAACTTATTTATCCGTATGACCAACCCTCTAACGCGGTTCACGTTGTTAGATACCACTCTGTATACCAATTCTGAAATTTCACTATAAGCGGATAAAGAAATAAGAGTTAAATTGGTACCAGCTATAATACGAAGATTTCAAGTAAACCATTTTTTCGAGGGAACAAGCTTTTGAGGTCCACTCATCCAACAATTATAACCAGTGTAATCTCTGTAGGGAAAGGTGGTTGAGCTTAGAGGTAATCGTTCTCTCCTACTTTTTATGATGGTCTGAAACGTGGAATAATTTACCTGTCACTGTAGAGGCCTTCAACAGCCAGTAACGGAGGTTACTTTGGTTACATTGCTCTCATATGAAACTTATTTGAGTTGAATTTCCATTTACTTCTAGATTCCAATAGATACCTCTATAAGTGGGGGTGGTTGAATATATCCACGCTATCCTCTGCCTGTCGTAAAAGGTGACTAAAATTGGACCCACCAGGATACTCCAATTCGGAGCATGAATTGTAAACCGCAGGGCCCTAGCTGGGCCCCATGTTGATTCCTTCTACTCGTGTCCGACTGCTCAATTTCATCTTTTCTATCTAACCTCCCTTAGTTAACTATTGTTCTCTTTCCACCCCGATGGTATTAAGTTTGCGAGGCTTAGTATCCGTTAATTTCACGTCCCTTATAGCCCTACACTTTCATTCTCAGAACGGTCCGACCTCTTCCGTTTCTTCCTCTGATTAGTGTTAGGAGAGGATTGTTGCACAGTTGTAATTTACCTTAAAACAATAACCACCACCACCACCTATTGCACAATGAGGATGGTTTGATTCGACCATGCAAATTCACCAGAATTTTGGATATTTAAAATATGAATTTTTACAATAATTCTTCAGTCAAATGTGTTTATGTTTAAACCAACTACAGTGCATACATTTTTCATAATTTCCTTCTGAATTAAATCTCTTTATCAGCAAAGTCCCTTTTTTTGTATTTTCGACTTTCGGATCAACAATTGATGAATGTCCCATTGGATCGAAGGGAAAATGTTCAACGAGGGTGTTATCTCGTACGCATATTAATTATGCACATTTTGATACGGACGGTTATATCTTAGTATTTTGTTCGATCGCTTCCGACCTCTTCCCACAGGTATGTTTCTGGTGTGCATGTAGTTCCCACATGAAAAGTTCATAACTGTACACCACTCTTACATTACCTGTGACTAGTACCATAATGTGTGGAATACCACGAGTCCACGCTACTTTTGATTTGTACCGCAACATGACAAATACCATGCTTCTACTTTTCTAGCGATAAGTACCATTATGAGGGGCCGATGACCTTGATTTTGGACCCGTTTAGACTACAAGCATCATCGATTCAGTATTGTGCGTTAGAAGCAGTCCCTTGGTCAGTAATACTATTGTTTAATACTGGTTTCTGGGAATGTGGGGCATTGCGGGTCAGATCCACTGATTGTTTTAACTTCATATCCATCCATTCATTCTTCGTCCTCACATTTAGAATTCTGGTCAGTGGAGGATTATGGATTATTAATTGTTCTTAAATTTCGTCTCATTTCGTGCTATCAGGGGCAGATGACCTAGATGTTAGGACCCTTTAAACAACAAGCAACTTTATCATCGTCATCATCATAATCGGTACACCACCCACCTCAATGTGCAATTCTGATTTCTTCTACATGAGTGAGTCAGAGTAGTCTTAGATTAATAATTGGGAGTCAACTGACGTCTGCCCATCAGAAGAAGTCTGATCTTGCCGGCAGCATTTCTTCTTGGCTAAGTATGAAGAAAGCGGCACCATCGCGCGCTCGATCTTTGCCTAGGACTCCCCGCAGGCAAGGATGCTACATTATCGTGCCAAGGTTGGAACATCTTATGCGCAACAATTATTGTCGAAAAAAATATTTAGGTTTATTGTGAAGCAGCTTTCTCGGAAGGAGCTGTGTTAATTGACCTGCTATTTTTACAGCTATTATTTTTAAGTTTACACGTACGGCTAATTGGCACGCAATATAACTGGAATATTTCTTCTGCACGCACTACACAGCTAAGGTGTCTGCTCGTAAAGAGATGCCGGTAATAATAATAATTAATATACATCTTCAGCTATTGAGTTGTACACCTTCTAAAGTGATGCCATCTAGGTGCCTGCCTATCAATTTCGATATTCGGATTGTGCTGGTACCCAGCGAGTTGGCTGCGCGGTTTGGGTCACGTAGCTGTGAGCTTGCATTCGGGATATAATAATAATAATAATAATAATAATAATAATAATAATAATAATAATAATTTATTATTATTACTTTACGTCCCAATAACTACTTGTCAGGTGTTCGGAGATGCCGAGGTGCCGGAATCTTGCTCATCAGGACTTCTTTTACATGCTAATAAATCTACCGACACGAGGCTGGCGTATTTGAGCACCTTCAAATACCATCGGACTAAGCCAGAATCGACACTGCCAACTTTGAGCCTGAAGACCGGTGCTCTACGGTCTGTGCTACTCAGCCTGGTCATTCGGATAGCCCTGAATATGGTTTTCCGTGGTTTCCCATCACCGCAGACCTGTGGTTCCTATGTTCAAAACACTTGTATTTGTACAGTCTAACACTCCTTAAATTTACGAAACAAAGATTTTCTGCTCTCTATACGTACAGGTGTCCCAGGAGGAATGGTGAATATTCAGGGATATGACAGAATCGATCATTTGAACCAAAACAACATCATATGGACATATGCCCTTCTCCGAATGGTTTGCGAGATAGAACACATTCAATGTACGAGGGTTGGAACGTAAGTAGTGGCAACACTGCTGTGGAGACGCTATGCAACGGAATCTAATCTTGTCGCTGATAGCACACGTTGGTGACATACCTACCTTACCTCAGAGCAAATGGACTCGCCCTTCCCACATCACCTGCGTGCGCACAAGCGAGAGAAACACAGTCACTTGTGAGCTAGCGGTCTAACGTAACGTTGTCACTATGTTTTCAAAACAGGAACAACGGAGTTAGATCAAGATTGAATGTGCCAGAGGTCGTACGGCACGACAGTGTCATCAAGGTCTTCAAGAGGCTTGCGGGGAATCTGCATTGCCTTAGAGAACAGTGGCGCGTTGGGTAAAAGCCTTCAACGACGGTGGGCAAACTTTAGCGGACATTCATCGGGCAGGTCGTCCTACGAGCGTCAGTGAAGAAGAAGTACATGCTCTTGCCGCGATACTGGACAGTGATCGAAACCAGACAATTCGTGAGTTCAGAACTGTTGCAGAGATTCGACAGGCAGTAGACCGCTCCATTCGCACCATCAACAGACCAGCCTCTGCTAAAGGTATACTACGACTTCCACATCGCTGGCAACAGGTTGTACACAACGCTGGTGACTACACTGAAGGGCAATAAAGGTTGCTAACATGTAACTCTTTTGTATCTGCTGTAAATAAATAGTTGCCACTATTTAAGTTCCAACCTTCGTACATTTGTTTGTGGGCTAGTGGCGCGCACGTAAGACGTGTCATACCCACCCAAATCCTTTAACGTTTTGAAATGGGTACAAGTTTTCCGCATGTAATGTTCGCCATACACGTGTTCGTGAGACATTGATACGTGCAGAAAGTCGCCGTATGCTGGTAGTAGGACTCCGCTGCACCATTTCAACAATGTGTTGCTGTTCCTGCACAGGTTGTTGAATTACACGTTCAGAAGACAAATGGGAACGCAATGTGCTGAAAACTCTACGATCGGAACTTTGACGTGTCGGAAAGCGCCGACAGTATTCCTCGACAGTAGCAGGAGCACTAAACATTCACCATATCTTCATATTCTTCATTAGTTAGCTGTGTGGCATTTTAGCCAGCGCGTGTACAAACACAGTTAGCCGATGCTTCTCTCTGATACACTCTCATTCCTTCGCACTACTTCACTTTCAACACACCATGGACAACTGCGCGTTCAACGGGCTAGTTTAAAGGCGGAAAGACATCCCGAGCCACGAAGTAGGTTGGGCTACAATAAAACGTCATTCCTCCTGGGACAGCCTATATATACTCGTCTTCCTGTGTATACTTTCCCTAATATTAACCTGATACTTCGTTTCTATAAAATATTCAGTGGGAGGTGGCTTCAGATGGGACCCTCATACCTCACATGATTGGTTATCAAGGAAATTTGCTCATGATAAAAGTGATTTGCAACATTATTAACATACTTTTTCGTCCCAACACTTTTACGCTACAGTGAAAAATAAAGGTAATACCAGTGGCGAGGACGGGTACAACAGCTACAGTAGTTCGTACAATTATATACACGAGGACGAGACACATGCAAAACGTGAATATAATGAAATCTCGAAATATCGTGTCACTGTTCCTTCCGTTGGCAGTACTGCTATAAAGGCTTTAACAAACATCCTATAGATGACAGCATCGTGCAGATAAGCAAAAACCATTAGAGTAAGTTATATCAGTGTAACAATGACCACCCCACTTCAGATATGCACGAAAGAACAGCAGTCTGTTAGTCGGTTACTGAGTAGTCAAGTTGTGAAACCTATTGAAATTAATCGACGAATGACGATTCAGTATGGAGAAGAATATTTGTAGGAACGGTAACATGACAATGCTTGGTCCCATAACGTACTGCCCGTGAAACAGTTGCGACCATCCAACATCACTTTAAGTGTCTCCCAGATCCTCCATATTCACAACACATTGCCCCGAGTGTTTACCACATGTTTGGGTCACTCAAGGAGACACTGGGAGGAAGGAAAGACGTTCTGTTCGGATGAAGGTAGTACACGAGTGGCTGTTCAGACAACCAAAGGACTCTTTCCCCAGAGGAATCTAAGTACTTTACAAGCGCTGGAAGACTTACATTGAACGTTCTGTTCGGATGAAGGTGGTACACGAGTGGCTGTGCAGACAACCAAAGGACTCTTTCCCAAGAGGAATCTAAGTACTTTACAAGCGCTGGAAGACTTACATTGAATGTTCTGTTCGGATGAAGGTGGTACACGAGTGGCTGTGCAGACAACCAAAGGACTCTTTCCCAAGAGGAATCTAAGTACTTTACAAGAGCTGAAAGACTTACATTGAATGTTCTGTTCGGATGAAGGTGGTACACGAGTGGCTCTGCAGACAACCAAAGGACTCTTTCCCAAGAGGAATCTAAGTACTTTACAAGCGCTGGAAGACTTACATTCAACGTTCTGTTCGGATGAAGGTGGTACACGAGTGGCTGTGCAGACAACCAAAGGACTCTTTCCCAAGAGGAATCTTAGTACTTTACAAGCGCTGGAAGACTTACATTGAACGTTCTGTTCGGATGAAGGTGGTACACGAGTGGCTGTGCAGGCAACCAAAGGACTCTTTCCCCAGAGGAATCTAAGTACTTTACAAGAGCTGAAAGACTTCATTGAACGCAATGAAGACCACTAGAAATTCAGTAAAGTTTTTGTACCATTTTCGGCCAATAAAATAGAATAAACGTATTTAATGTTTTAATTTGTCTTTCAACGTTTTATGTGCAGAGACAGATATTGAATCAGTTATTTGAAAAACCGCACATGTCCATTTTCGAATAAAATAGCTTTAATGAATACATGTTAAAATTATATGTATTCCCTCTTTTGGAGAGAAAGCGAACATGTCCACCTCATTATAAGTGTTTAGTGCGACCTTGACAATCTTGTTTATTTGAGTAAGCAGACATGTCCAGGACATGAGTTGTTTCTCGATTAAACATTTCTGGTGAAAACCATAGCCTATGAACTAATGACACTGGTCTCTATAGTTTCCCGCCATTAGACAGATGTTTTGTAGTTCGTCATGGAAGAAAATAATGTTGATATGGACATTAAGAACCGGAAAAAAGGAACATAAACAAGTAGAGTACAAATGTGAGATTATAAAGAGAGCTCGGGTTGTTAAGGGTTCACAGTATGAAAATTGGAAAAGGGAAACAGTGCAAGATAGCAACGCGGAGAAGCATGCAAGTAAGTATACACAACATAACGTAAGATTAACATCAATGTTTGAGTGTCTCGGCTTCTAGATGTGTTTATTGGCGTTTATTTAGCTCTGTGATTCAACAGATGTGCAATGCAGTCTTGCAGGTGGGTTAGTGAAGAGCAACAATGCGAGGTATTCAACAAATTCAGAAGTTTTGATACCAAGAATGAGCAGAGCCGGATAAGTTGTCCCGATATAGAGAAGAAGACCACGTGTTACGGATGAATGTAAACCAGAAAGCCATTGATTCAAATATATTCAACGTCATCTTCAGGACAGTATCTAATATGTAAACGTGCATTTATTAGGGTCACTCCAAATCGAGTTCGTAGACTGGCAAAACTATTAGCTGCAGGAAAATCTTCTGTTGATAAACTTGGAAAATATGTACCTGGTAATGCTAAAAGTGGAGATATATCAAGTGCAGTCATGGTCCATATAGCTTCTTTTCCATACAAGGACGTCCACTACTCAGGGAAAGACTGTAAGTAGGCTATATCTTGATGAGGAACATAACGTCAAACAGAAGTTTGGACTTTCTATCCTGATGCAAAAGCATCGCTATTACCTCAAAGTATTCCTAGAAAAGTGCTCTCTTTCATTCGGATGACCTCAAGTTGACATCTGTAGTAAGTGTGAAGGGTTAAAATATTAAAAGTAGAAGTCTTAATGCTAAGCGTGTGCCACTAGCTCAGCACCAAATTCACAAGCATAGAGCTCAAAAGTTATATAGAAAGTGAAAGACGTGGAATTGTTAATGCAGACAAGGAATGATATAGCAGCTATCAGTATCGATCACATGCAGAATCTTCACCTCCCAACCACTTCTGTCCAGGAGGCATTTTACCTTCGGCAGGTCACATTTAATATTTTTATGGTATACATTATCACAGAACAGGAAAAGCAACGTTTTTCGTGTAACATGAAGGTGTTGGGACCAAAAGGCCCAAAGGAGGTTTGTTCATCTACGAGTATCAAACAATACTTTGACAGTCTTCAACATGCTTCGAGGGAATTACGTGAGTTTTCCGATGTTTCGCTGCACAAAAAATAATTCACAGTTCAAGCCCTTCAGCCAAGCAACTCAGTGTTGAAAACAACCTAGAGATATGAACTACGGATTATAGGTAAATAAAATATAATAAAGTACGGCATGAGAATATATTCTTTGCTAATTCCTAAAACTACAGTCCTTTTTCTTAATCATCGTTTTTCGGTCGATTAGATTAGCGGTTTGCCTTCTTCTGTCACTACGAGCGCTAATGCGATTCAATGCATTGTTTCACTTAAGCACCACTACGAGCGCTGATGTGAGTCAATGCAAAGTTTCACTTAACCCCTTCCTTATAACTACATTCCTTACGGATATATATTTTTTTAAACTGAGGGTATTTAACCAAGGAAAACATTACGGAAAGATTTATGTAAAAAAGTTAATTTGGCTAGGATATGAAAAAGGAAGAAAACGAGTAAGGCGAAAAAGTGATTTTAGGCTGCTTTTCCGGAACTGCTTTTAGGCCGGAAGTGTTTTTCGAATTTTTTTTTTTTTTTTGTTTAGTTTGATAGAGATATCCAAGACTCACAGTTTGGAACCTTTTCTGGCCCGTTAGCTCTTCAAATTTCGGTAAAATTGAGGAAATAGCTTAATTTTACATTTTTCGTAGTATGGGGTCCCTCCTTTCTCTGCTAAGAAATGTTTGCAACATTAAAATCTCACAGTCCTTTTTAAAAATGATCAATATTACAAAACATCTGATAAATAATTGGTGTAATAACCAAACAAAAATTCCAAACATTAGATGCTGTAGGCAGTTTTTCCCCCACTTTTCTCAACACTAGTAGTAAAATGAAATGGCGTACGGCTTTTAGTGCCGGGATATCCCAGGAGGGTTTGGCTCGCCAGGTGCAGGTCTTTTGATTTGACGTCCGTAGGCGACCTGCGCGTCATGATGAGGATGAAATGGTAATGAAGACAACACATACACCCAGCCCTCGTGCCAGGGAAATTAACCAATGATAGTTGAAATTCCCCACCCTGCCGGGAATCGAACCCGGACCCCTGTGACAAAAGGCCAGCATGCTAACCATTTAGCCATGGAACCGGACAACACTAGTAGTAGTGGGCATGTGTGATTTCTCAAATAACCAATTAACATGTTTCCTTCTTTCCTAGGATCGTCAGTCAACCGTAATTCAGTTCACGTTGTTCTCCATGTTTCACGACGATTATGTGAATACTGGTGACAGAGTGCCATTAAAGATATTTCGTCAGAAACAAATAATATAATATAATATAATATAATATAATATAATATAATATAATATAATATAATATAATATAATATAATATAATAAATGATGTATTATTATTATTATTATTATTATTATTATTATTATTATTATTATTATTATTATTATTATTATTATTATTATTATCAGGAACAGTGCATTCCTCCGGGTATCATCAATGTTCGTCCAATATTTTATGTTCCCACACATATATAATCGAAAATAGCTCTACTTAAGAGCATTAACTTTTCCTCTTGTGACACCACTAACTCATCGACTTCTGAAAGCGTGTGTGAAACAGTCTCGAAGGTCAACTACCCCATTGCAGATTTCCACGTGGCTGTGCATGTGGCTCTATTTTTAGCCTCCTCTTTGACTAGGACTGGTCCATGACCCATGGCTGGAGGCAACGAAGAAGGTATTCGTCCATAGTATTAGGCGCCAAGAAGATACGTGCCCTGCTATGCCTGAGGTTCTTTTCCTGGTGCTGTACATCTATGTCACAAGTCGCACATACACATTCTGCAGAGTGGGATGTCAAGCGTTGATAATAATCTCACTGGGAAAACAAGCAACCAAGCCCTTTGATTACAGGTTAAATACAGCATCCTATTAGAGCGATGAACTGGTCACATTCCCTACGAGGATAGGTGGTGTCAAGGCTTCTGTAGGAAGAGCATTGCTCCCGGAAATACACAGGCCTGCTCGTTTATAATACAGGCTACTTGGCATTCGAGATAAGTTACTATTATTATTATTATTATTATTATTATTATTATTATTATTATTATTATTATTATTATTATTATTATTACGTTTTGGCCGACTATGGACCAATTTAATTCAAAATTCAGCTTCATCTGTTTCTGGGCTTTAATCCTCCTTTATCCTTTTACTCTGAAATTTCCTCCCTTCTTCTGCTCACGGCACTTGGGTACAGGATCTAACTTTCCTTGAATCCTTTTAGTGGCTTTGATCCTCGACTTGTAAGCAACACTGTTGCTGATTTCCGTTTCTTGTATTCATATTTCTTCCAGGTCCTTCTTCATCTCCTGGTACCAGTGCATTGTAGTTTTTCTGATCTAAAAAAATCGTATTATCTGAATTACTATTATTTGTATTATTATTACTATTATTAGCTGCAGTAACCGTCGTCGACAGGTTAGTTTTGTACAATTGTAGAAGTACTGCCACGTACCGCAGAAGAGTGGTAGTACAGATAGAGAGAGAGAGAGATTTCTTTCTTTTTTCTTTTTTTACAGTTTCCTTTACGACGCGACGATGGGACAGGAAAGGGTTAGAAGTGGAAATCAAGCGTTCGTGACCTTAATTAAGGTACAGCATCAGCACGTGCCTGGTGTGAAAATGGGAAACCACGGAAAATAATCTTCATCGCTGCCGACAGTGGGGGTCGAACTCACTGTCTCCCGAATACTGGATACTGGCCGCACTTAAGCGACTGCAGCTGTCGAGCTCGGTCCTTTTAACAATCGAAGTAATGTGGCCTTTGATACTTTCAGAGGCTCTGAAACATGTGTTTAATAGGTAAAAGCGCAATTTTCTGGAGATTTATTTAACTACACGGACTAGGATTTAGTTCTTTATGCCCATTATTTCAGTTTTTAATGCGCAAAATATGCATAAATTAAGCAAGTAATAAATGGGCCTACATACATATTAATGGGCAACAGTTTTAACCGGTTCAATAACGAAAAATCACAATAGGCTTGTGTTTGAATAGAGTACCTGAGATATGAAAATGTAAATCCATAGCCAGTTTCCAGTGATTCGACCGAGTCAGGAACGGAATGAATGAAGCCCCCATCTAGCGGCGACGATAGGAATTATGCCGGCTGTCGAAGCCTGTCGCACTCCTCTGGGGCAATGATTAATGAATGACAGATAAAATGAAATGATACTGGAGAGTGTTGCTGGAATGCAATATGACAGGGAAAACCGGAGTACCTGGAGAAAAACCTTTCCCGCCTCCGCTTTGTCCGGCACAAATCTCACATGTGGTGACCGGGATTTGAACCACGGAACCCAGCGGTGAGGGGCCGGCGCGCTGCCGCCTGAGCCACGGAGGCTGTGAAAATACACGAGATATATCCGTGTCAAATTTCAGCTCAATTGATCCCTTAGTTTCGGCCTGATTGAGCGAGAAAGAAGCAGGAACAGTATTTTAAGCTATTACGCGATTTTTTGCACGAAATTTTGCCAATAATATATTTTCATGTCAAAATTTTTAAGTAAAACGTAGTCATGTGGTAGTTTCCTACTACTGTCTTCATCTTATACCACTTATTTCTGGAGTCGCTGGAGCCACAAAGGCTGAGTTTGCTTTTGGCAGGGGTGTTTTATGTCCGCTTGCCATTCCTGACACCACGTGTTATGTTTGAGATGAAAATATTAACCTAGGATCGACCGGGATTCGAACCTCTGCCCTCCAGGTGGGAAGCTAGTAACTACACCACTGAGCTAATCGTTTTGGAAGGAAGGAAGGAAGGAAGGAAGGAAGGAAGGAAGGAAGGAAGAAAGGAAGGAAGGCAGGCGTCATTTCTTTTTTATATAAAATGATTAGTATTATACTGTCCGGCTCAATAGCTGAATGGTTAGCGTGCTGGCCTTTGGTCCAGGGGGTATCGGATTCCATTCCCAGCCGGGTCGTGGATTTTAACCTTGATTGGTTAATTCCGATGGCCCGGAGACTAGGTGTGTGGTGTGAGCGCGCCGTCTCCATCGTCAGAAATCAGCATTGGTAGGGCCTCATGCTTACCTGCACGCAGGTAGTCTATACGACGTGAACTGGAAAAAGCTTCACCAGACCTCTTCTGAGGTAAACTTTAAATAATATATTTTGGTAATTCTTATAAGCTGAGACGTAATATGTCCGTTCCGGCTTTGAATCTCGGCCTGTCTAAAATTTAAATCCTGACTCCGGGTCCACTCAGTCTGGTGAAGTCAACTAACGAGATGATCGTAGTGAGTGGCAGTGGATTCGATAATAAAAGCCATGTAATATGACTACGGATATCAACACGCTAACCACGTGACAATCCAATATCTGCAAAAAAAAATTGATGGACAAGGCCGTATGAGCCAAACAATGTTCGGGATTATAAACGGGAAAGCAAAAAGAAAATTCGAGTATTAACGTAATAATCATATGGCGTCAGCCATCATGTGCCGACAGTTTTGATCTGACGGCACGTGACAAGTGGTTCGTCAATATCAATTCCCGACCAACTGTTATTTTAAAAAAAGTGTTTCTTTTGGTCCCTCGTACCACCCCTAGAAGTTAAACTGCACAGGACACTACAAATTGAACTATAAGACAACAAAACAAACGAATTCCTGTAATGGAAATACCAGAGCAGTATATAACTCTTGGGCGTTAGAGGGTTAATATATTTCTATTTTAGCTGTTATACCTTTTAATTTATAGTTTAATTTTTTGACTGTTATTTTTCTCCCACATGTATCATATTTTCACTAAAATGAATTCAACAACATTATTACATTTACGATTGAAACGTATGGTTCGGTCGGTTAATAATTGTAACACATTGTGAGAGTTAACGACAGGTGTTGCAAATGTGATGTAGTTGCTAATTCATGGCGTCACATATCTCATGTAACGTATCGGTAATTACTCTCAGTAATGCAGCTAAGGATGGGCGGAAACAGGGGATCACAAACCAGAACAAAACAAACAAACAACATTAGCAGATGCAGCCGAGCATGCAGTGAAGTGATGCAATGGGATTGGGTCAATAGAAACAATAGTGTTCTGACAGATAACCATCTCTCACTAGGGTTCATTATTGGATAATTATCTCTTTCTTCAACAGTGAACCTGTTTCTTCTTTGGAAATTTGCTGCCAGTTTGGTAGCGCATCAGACATACGCTTCTACATGAAAGATATAAGAATTGCTACATCGATATCACCTGCACTGTAAGCTTGATATACAGTAGGTTAATCCTGCAATGTCTGAGAGAGTTGGCTGCGGGGTTCTGGCCGTGTACTTGTTACCTTGTTTACAGGAGATGGTGTGCTCGAAAAGAATTAACGACCGCTTTGAAGTCATTTTTCCGTCATTTTCACACTAGACAAATGCTGGGATTGCACCGAAGATTTCTTTCCCAATCCTTTCCTTTCCATTTGTCGCCAAAAAACCTATCTGAGTTAGTGATAAATAAAAATGCAGGCAAAAGAAAAATCTTGCAGATAACTTCATGCGAAAATAATTCGCCGACGTAAAATAGGAGCTTTCCGCCAGGTTATCCTCAGTTCCATTCTAGGGTTTCTCACAAATATAGGAGAGATCCATATGATTTGGACCATTTAACTTCGAATCGACATAACATCACTGACACTGACCATTATGTAAATGAAAAAGTTTTTCTATGAGACAATAGATTACTTACGTTGAATATCTAAGTCAAAATTAAATATAATTTTCATAGTTTATACTTTTATTGCAAATTGAGTTTGCGTGTAATTTGGTTTGATGTGTAACTTGGACGAGAAAGTTGTATAATTTAGACTTGAACATTTAAACACTTTTAATGCATGAACAACTGCTTCTTTTAATAATAATAATAATAATAATAATAATAATAATAATAATAATAATAATAATAATAATAATAATAATCGTATGACCTCAGGTAGTGTGTGCAAGCATTTTAATTGGACGCTATCTGGCTGCTTGCTCGTCAGTTTCGAAATTACGTTTTGCTCTACGCTTTCTAGATGACAGAATAAACCGAATCTCTCTTGGGGGTCTATGGCTGATTTTTAATGAATTTCGTCGGGTAAACACCAAATGTGTCACCAGAGACCTTTTACATGCTGACATCGTACGACATGGAGGGTCGAATGGACTCTTTTCGCCTTTCAAAAATCCTACTACCGCTGCCGGTTTTGAACGCGCTATCTTGGGATCTGAAGGCCGACATTCTACTAGCGATCCACAGAGGGAGATAACACTTCATTAGTACACAAAGTTAACACTGCAGTGTATGTAGGCTGCATGTCACTTCTCACATGCACCAGATATCCAAAACAAATTCGTGCCGTATTTTTCAGCGAGAAATAACGACTCGGCGATTTCTTGCAAATGCATTTTAGTCAGCAAAATAATCTCCTTCAGCTTCAATTACATGCTTCCAAGGAGAAACAAGCTTGTAAATCGCGCGTTTGTAAAATCTCTTATCCCTAGAAGCTAAAAATTGTCCTATGGGCTTCGTGAAATCATCTCGTTTTCGGAACTGTAGTTCACGCAAATCTTTATTCATGGCCAGAAAACAGGTGATAGTTGGATGAAGCGATGTCCGCGAAGTAATACCACCGCTGGCCCACCAAACAGAGAGCAGTGCCTTTTATTGATGAATGTTTTGTTTGGGAGCAAATGCAAGAAAACTAGGCGACGACCAATTATATTTTATTTTGCTGTTACTGTATAACACCCATTTCTCTCGTCACTTGTCAATATCTGATCCAGTAATGGGGCTTCCTTGTGGCGTGTCAGCAAAGAAGAGTAAATGGTGAGCCGCTGGAGTTTTGTTTCCTCACGAGGAATCGACTTACTGAGCTTTCACATCTTCCCATGTATGTGCAGATGCAATTGGATGGTTTCCTCTGACACTCTAAACACGTCTTGCGCAAGTTCCTTGCACGTTTGGTGTGAATCACGTAGATGTTCTCCTTCAGCAGGTCTTCGTCGATAGCGGATGGACGTACAGCTAGAGGCTTATCCCGAAGGCTCTCATCTCCTGATGCAAATCGACTGAACCACTTTCGCGCTGTGCGCTCACACACTGATGCCTCTCAAAACGCGGAGCATGTTTCTCGAGCAGCTTCTGCAGCATTCTTGCCCAAGCTGAACTCAAAAAGTAAACATGGCCGTAAAACATCCTTTCACAGTGACATGTTCACTTAAAGACTGTGGTTCGTACAGAACTGCTTTCTACATGACCGCCACGTCTTACAACTCTGCACTACTTATGGTTGACCGGAATGTCAACATCTGACGTCATCCACACAGAGTTACCAATACCTGCCGTTTGAATTTCACTTTACGTCCCAGCCGCACTAAATATTCAAAATAGATTTCTAGGCCAACTCAACAACCACAAACACTTACTTAGCAGCTGATCTTCGTGAACACACAGCACCAGATGTATAAGTGGACAAGTTCGAGTTGGGCCAACGGTCAAAACATTCCCCTGCGTATTGCTGTCGTTCCTCGAAAGGTCGAGGTCTAGTTGCGCCCCTGTTCAGTGGGGTAGGTTTCTCCATTTGTTTATGTTCGACCGTTCGTTATTTTGAATGTACTTCTTAACATTAACGAGTATCAATATTAATTGCCTTCCTCTGTGGTGTAGTAGTTAGTGTGATTAGCTGCCACCCCCGGAGGCCCGGGATCGATTCCCGGTTCTGTCACGAAATTTGAAAAGTCGTACGAGGGCTGGAACCGGGTCCACTCAGCCTCGGGAGGTCAATTGAGTAGAGATGGGTTCGATTACCACCTAAACCATCCTGGAAGTGGTTTTCCGTAGTTTCCCACTTCTCCTCCAGGCAAATGCCGGGATGTTACCTAACTTAAGGCCACGGCCGCTTCCTTCCCTCTTCCTTGTCTATCCCTTCCAAACTTACCATTCCCCCGCAAGGCCCCTGTTCAGCATAGCAGGTGAGGCAGCCTGGGCGAGGTACTGGTCATCCTCCCCAGTTGTATCCCCCGACCCAGAATCTGAACCTCCAGTGCACTACCCTTGAGGCGGTGGAGGTAAGGTCCCTCGCTGAGTCCGAGGTAAAAGCCGACCCTGGAGGGTAAACGGATAGAGAAGAAAGAAGATCAATATTAATTAAAGACAGTTATTGAAATTATTACATCCCTATCACATTGATGACGTCTTAATTAAATATCTTTTTAACAAACATGAAATAAGGTTAAAAATATTGATTTAGGGTTAAATCAGTACTAAATCACTAAACCAAACCAAACCAAACCTAACCTAACCTACTTTTGAGTACGGCATTGCCACGGAGAGAAAGACACTCTTGGTCATGTCCTGGGATTCTACACACGCGGGGAACTCCTAGGAAACACGCGGCACCACCAGATTAGATCCTTCATTGCCGAAGAACTGAGAAAGAAGGGATTCAATGTACATGAGGAGGTACACGGACTGGCCATAAACAGTAGTTCGCACAGAATTGACATCATAGCCTTTAAAGACAACAGCTCTCAAGGATTCATATTAGATCCGACTGTCAGGTTCGAGCACCATAGCGGTCAGCCGGAGGAGGTTAATCTAGAAAAGATTAATAAATACAAACCCACTATCCCTTACTACAAATCTAAATAACACGAAATAAGAGGGATAATGGTTGGAGCTCGCGGTACCATACCTCGTCACTTCGTCGCCACATGGAAGCGCTTCCAACTCCCAATGAAGCTCATCCCCGAAATCGCGACCCTCGTCCTCCGAGGCTCCATCAAGATCCTGAGACACCACCTCTACAGCTAATTTAGAATTGTCTTTAATTAAAAGATCTGTACAGAAAATTTGATATGTTTTACCTTGTTCTTAGCGGCAGCCTGTAAATACAGGAGGTCTTTCCAAATAAATGGAAATTACATATCATTTAAAATATTTAACCCATTTTAGGCCAATGTTAGGAATAATTACAAAATACATGTTTTCTTGTTACCATCCATTCATTTAAGGGTAATTTATTGCAAATAAAAAGAATTTCAAAAATAATTGAGAGTGTGTAGTTTTTACAGCATGGGTCATTTTCGACCCCAGCATTCAGTCTGACGTTTACTGACATAACTACGCGTTGAGTATCACTTCCAAAGCACTGAGACATATTGTACCATTACGCTAGTAATACAATGGAGATATTAAGGAGACCGAAATAAATACAATGGCCGGCGGCGGCATCAAACGGAATAAATACTGTAAGTACACAATGACACTGAAGTCCAGATTAACATCATAGCAGAAGGCATAGAATCATAATGGCCGTGTAGAAGTCCACGAAACGGGATCTGGATTGTTAAAACAATAAAAAAAGGAAGAAAAATAACTTCTGAATCGGTTTTTCTGAGAGACACACCCAAGTAAGGTGGAAAGATAAAATATAACATTAAATCATCGCTATCAGAGAAAGAATCTCATCTAGGAGAATATCAACAAGAATCTGTGATCCAATTGCCGATATACAGCAAAAAAATTACGTGAAGAATATTCCAAAATTCCAGAAGACTGATCTGTAACATCGGAAGAAAATGAGAGCGCTACACGCAACGTCAAGCAATCCACCAAGATAAGAGAAAGAATTAAGTGTTTAACACTCATATTACCCAAGAAAATCAGAGCCAATAATTAGAAATCTCATATTCACCATAAATACTTGGAGAAATAACTATATTAGAGATTTAATGAACGGCAACAACATGTATTATTTCATACAAATTGTATTTTATGATTTCATGAACGAGATCGTCACCATGGACTCCTTATATGATGGAATGGATTGCCCAAGATTACATAATTCAGCTCAAGATGATCGACCCTGATCAGAGATGACACTCGGAGGAGCAGCAGTAAGGCGCGAGGATCGCATGTACCAGCCGAGAAGAAGAGACCAACACAAAAAGGCAGAGGAAGCGAGAACAGTTTCTTTTTTTCTTCACAATTTATGTATTATTTGGTAGAAAATAACTTCGGTAGCTTAATTGCAAGTTTCATGTAATCAATGTGGCAAACGTGATCTTCAGAGCTAACCTATCTCACGCGAACTTACGAATGATTAGTGTGCTAGTCAATGTATATTGGTGTAGGAAGTGATAATGTTGTAAGCGAATTCCAATCTTAGCCACAGTTTTGTTAATGCTATTGCAGATTGTGTTACGCGTAGATAATACAGACCTCAAATCATATTAAAGGTATAGGTGGTTGTCATTTGAAGAGTATTGGAGAGATTACGTGCTGCATAAAATTAAGATGCATTCAAGACATAGTAATATTAACAGACAGGACGATGGCTGTATAATACAAAGAAGAAATGGGTCCTATGTGAATTATGGGCCAGTGTAGAAGCAATAACGTCAAGGGAAGTTAAATGTTATGAAGAATGAGGGATGTTAGGAAGATATGAGATGAGAAATGCATAGTCTACGAAATGATAGAGTTGAATAGAATAAATATGGAAATGTAAAATAGACGGTGTATTTGTCGTCGATTTTGGAGGAAGATGAAATAGTTCTGATATTAGATGACACGAGAATAGGATCATACCTGGTAGTTATTGTATGGCAATGGTTTTTGTCGAGAAGAGGGTATAATACTATGATTACAGCGCATTCCAACCTTAAATAGTAATGTCCCTAATTAGCTGATAGCCTCCAACCTTCAAATAGATATCTTGGTAATGAAATATGATAGGGTCCGTTGACATATTCAGAACTACGCTTTTCCAGAGGAAGTCAAGATCGAGGTTATGAAGTGATTCAGTAAATGGCACATGAGAGCATAAGGAAGTACAATACATTCTTGGCACATGTTTAAATTCTAATGCTCATTTCTATAGAATGTAAGATAGGTATGACCTAGTGAACCTTGCTAAGGTGTCACATGAATGTAATAATTGTGTGTTAGATGTAGTAATGTTTCGTTGTGAATGATAGGTTAATAACAGCATAATATGTTGGCTGCATACAAGAAACTTGTTGAGCATTTCCGATACCTAAATAGACGACTGAGGCCATAATAAACTTCAGATGACACAATAAATTTCAGATAATATAAATAAAATTTCAAATAAAAAACTGCAGATAAATACACCTTAGTAAAATGGCAGATAATAAAGTCCAAGTAGATATTTCAAATTTAATTCAGATCAGATAGTGTCAGAATAGATAGTGAAAGAACAGTGTACTTGAGTTAGGATGTTGAACTGATGATGTTGAATAGTATAATTTTGGTTAGATACGATGCTAAGCTCCAGTTCTTAAATAATGGTATAGACCAAGAAGAAGAATGTAAATAAATCAGTTTAGGATAATATGAAAGGTCAGATGTAAATGGTAATTGATCAATCTCAACTTGTGAGAAAATATAAAAGGAGAAAAGCGAACTTATTTCAATTTATGACAGGGAGAAAGTAGCAAGTAGGATATGAAGATTAGTGGTAGAAATTTGAGGAATCAGCTGTTCAATGATTGTTTATCTATTGGAAGACAGTTTGTACTTAGTGAAATTGTTCTCTTCCTATTCTTTATTTACTTTATTATGAATAGTTATAAGAAATGGATAACATGAAATGTTATTTATGAAAATAATAGGATAAGATGTATTAGAATTAAGGTATTGCATTTTCGAGTTGGGTAACATTCCATGATGTTTCGGATGGAGACGTCCATCAGTAAGGTCGTTGACATGGTTATCGGCGCATCGAATAATCTCTTGGATCCCACGTTAAACTGAACCAAATTTGACACTCCCTGTGAAGCTGGCTGGGAATCCTTTACGTTGACCAACCTGGACTCAGGATGGGCGTAATACGTTCTTCGATAATTCGTCTCTGTTCAAAAAGAATAATAAAAGTGATATGTAAGAATTTTATTCTAACTGCAGTTAATTTCCAAACTGTCTTCCAGTAACCTCAAAACAGGTTTTATACGACACTTCCCAAAGCCTATATGCTTGGGACCCGTTCTTGAAAATCATTATATCCATTCCGAAATGTCTCTTCTGTGTTAATGAGTGATCATTAATGTGGATAATAATTATAATTTCGTGTGGCTATTTCTAGCCGAGTGCAGTCCTTGTAAGGCAGACCCTCCGATGAGGGTGGGCGGCATCTACCATATGTAGGGAACTGCGTGTTATTGTGGTGGAGGATAGTGTTATGTGTGGTGTGTGAGATGCAGGGATGTTGGGGACAGCACAAACACCCAGCCCCCGAGCCACTGGAATTAACCAATGAAGGTTAAAGTCCCCAACCCGGCCGGGAATCGAACCCGAGACCCTCTGAACCAAAGGCCAGTACGCTGACCATTCAGCCAACGAGTCGGACATTAATGTGGATAAATGGTCTTATACGACTGAAAAAAAAATGCAAGCACTATGAGTTGTATATGACCCATTGGCCTGAAATGAGTCAACTGATATCCAAAATTTTGACCTCTGCGGAGTTAGTCCCATGGGGGCAATTCGACCGTCACTCCGAGCAGACCATAGGCCCAACTCAACCGTCCTTTTCATGGACATCACTGACCGTGGGGCCAACTCAACATCCCCCGTATCAATACCTACCTTTATCTAGTACAAGCCAAACCAAACCTCAAGGTACTACAGCCCTGAAAGGCGTGACCTACCACTTGAGACAACTGCTCTGTCTGAAGGCCTGCTCATTCTGAGGTAATGTGTGGTCAGCACGACGAAACACCTCGGCTTCTTTGTCTTACAGAGCTAGATCACGGGAATTTGCATGTTTCTTAATAATAATAATAATAATAATAATAATAATAATAATAATAATAATAATAATAACGGTTTTTCGGCACGCCAAGGTGCTGGAATTTTGTCCCGCAGGAATTCATTTACGTGCTATTAAATGTAAGGACACGAGGCTGGAATATTTGAGCACCTTCGAGTGCCACCAGACTGAATCAGTTTGGAACCTGCCAACTTGAGCTCACAAGACCAGAGCTCTACCACCTGACTACTCAGCCAAGCATGTTCGTTTCTCTCGCATCATTATTCGTATGAAATACGAAGAAAAATTTCGTTTGCCGAAAATCTTGATAGTGAAGGAAACTTTCATGCTTATACCATCGAAGGTTTGTCAGAATATTTCATGAAATTAGTAATTGCAGGATCATGTCAGTTAACTCCTTAACGTCCTTGAAAATAGTACGAGTTTCCGAGTGAAATTTGCGTAAAATATTGGTCAAGACCACAGTAGACGCTGTGGGGTGCTTAATGCTTAACCGATTGCTTTAATGCTTGACCTTAATCGGGGTTACCGCGCTAATTCATTCTTCGGTTGAATGACTGACCTTCCTGGAATCGTTAGCCATGGATCAGAGCTGAGTGTGTGTTCGCAGCCTCGTCTCCTCATAATAAGGCGTTGCAAGGTTTTCTATTAAAAGTAATTCATTTTAAATAACATAATTTAATAAGTTGAAAAGGGAAAGGTCATAATAAACAAGGGATTTACAATTGGCTTTACGTCGCATCGACACAGACTATTGCCCCAGAGGAGTGCAGCAGGCTCCGGCAGCATCCGGCACAGTTTTCATCCTCGCCGCTAGTTGGGGCTTCCTTCATTGATACCATTCCTGACCCGTTTGAAACTGGAAACACTTTGTCGATTTTGATTAATGTTGTTTACTTAACGTCTCTTCATATAGCATGCCGACCTCGCGGTATAGGGGTAGTGAACCTGAATCTTCCTAGGAGCACCCGGGTTTGATTCCCGCCAGGTCAGCAATTTTTACCTGGAACTGAGAGCTGATCCTATTAGGCTACGTGAGAAGAATTTAGGGGCTATCTAATGGCAAGATAGCGGCACCGGTCTAAAAAGCCAAGAATGAAAGCCGAGAGAGTTTATCGGGCTGACCACGGTCACCTCGTAATCAGCGGGCCTTCGTTCGGA
Organism: Anabrus simplex; assembly: GCF_040414725.1. Lineage (NCBI taxonomy): Eukaryota > Metazoa > Arthropoda > Insecta > Orthoptera > Tettigoniidae > Anabrus > Anabrus simplex. The sequence continues at coordinate 621,425,932 of NC_090265.1, read as the reverse complement.
GCAGCGGTCACTTTGTAGTCCAAGGACTATTAGGTTTGAAGCTTCATAGGCCTGGATTTGGTTCGGTTAGCGTTTCTGATAACCTTCTACAAAGGGAGATCACTTCCGTTGATCAAAATATTCTAGGGTGCACGCTATTCTTCCCCTGTTCAAAAATACTTTCATCATAAGTTTTTCATTTACAACTCAATAGATTGTTAGTATAACAACGTTTTTGAAACCGCAAGTCACTTCATTTTATACTGAAATTAATGTGAGTTTAAAAAAATCTGAAGCTATCGGTTTCTTTTCAGATTAGAATTTGCATCATTTCTATCTTAACTGAAAGAAAATAAATACATAAACGTAGTTGCTACTTACATGTTTGAGATGTATAAGCCTACTTAACCTTGCAAACATTTGAATACAGGTGTCCTTGAATAAGATGCCAATATTTACAGAGGAGGCAGCACGCAACAAACGAAGGAGGAAAGGTCCTGTAAACCTTGGTCGTACACCAATATATTCGGAGTTTTCGTCCACTACCTCTACCATCAAAGATCACCATGCCTTTGATCACAATGCCTTTGATCTACTCTTCACAACACGTGCTCGATGTGACCGCCATCCACTGCGATGCAACCTTCCACACTAGTTCGCATGGAATCGCGTATTCGTTCGAACGCCTGGCTGTTGCCGGATTGCATCACACGCAGTAAACAATAATAAAAATATTATTTGCTTTATGTCCCAATAACTATTTTAACGGTTTTCAGAGACGTCGAGGCACCGGAATTTAGCCCCGCAGGAGTTCTTTTACGTGCCAGTAAATCTACCGACATGAGGCTGACGTATTTGAGCACCTTCAAATACCACCGGATTGAGCCAGGATCGAATCTGCCAAGCTGGGGTCAGAAGGCCAGCGCCTCAACTGTCTGAACAACTCAGCCAGGTCACACTGAAATAAGAGTTCTCGTATTGTATCTAAATAACTTATGGGGACATGTCCTCAAAGCCAAAAATCTAAAAGGTTAAGGTCAGGTGAACGGAGAGGCCAAGGTACTGGCTCTTCCTGACCAATCCATCGCTCATGGAAGATCCGTGTTAGGTATCGCCTAACCCTACGTTGGAAATGGGCCGGTGCCCCGTCATGTATGTACCACACTTCCAGTCACGACCAATGCTTAGGTAGGAACATCATTCCGTCTTTTGTTGAATACATATCTACTTAAATTATTGCACCATTGTGATCATTAATGATAGTGGTAACGGACCATAGCTATGATTATACTGGGTTTGTGACCAATGTTCATATGACGTTTTTTCCTTCGTTTGTTGTGTGCTACCTGCCCTGTAAATATTCGAATCTTTTTCAAGGATATTCTTTATATGCTGGTGAGCTTAAGCCAGTACCAATATAAAATCGATTTTTGTCTTTCGTTTGTATTCCAGTTAGCGATGAAAACCCGTTCTCATACAGCTACTGAACCCTTGAACTTACCATTCCATCGTTGGTCGGCCACGGCTGCTATAGTAGAACAATTTAGAACTCTTAAGTCTTGGGTCGTTGCGGGAATAAATTCGGTCACGATCTTAACCAAACGATGGGGTTCAGAAGAAAGCCTAACTACTTGAAATGAGGAGCAAAAATGTGCTTACTAACTTTTATTAAACTGAAAGAGCACGATAACATCGTTAATTTAATATGCATTCTTGCCACAAAAATATAAAAAAATTTAATTATTGATTTTTGAAAAGTTCCAAACACAGTCACATTACATAACGTCACTTCGTTTCTTCCAATGTCGAAGAGTTGCTTCGGAGAAGCTAATATGTTAGTGGACAGCGAAACTGAAAAACTGAAAAAGGGAAGACCTGAAAACCGGGCACCTATTATTCCAAACGAGAACTGAGAGTTAATCCACACGATCCGTGGAAAATCTGACTTTCAACAAGTAGAACGCCTGATTTTCTCTTAATTAAGGTTATCCACCAGTCAAATACCCTTCACGGATACGGAACATCCGCCGAATGGACCCTTAATCGAACCAAACTGACTATCAGTTGCTTTGGATAGGTTGCGAAATATTATGGGAAAGCATGGTGTTCACTACAAGTTAATGGCATCATTCACAATTGAAATAAAATTCCACCATGTATTTGTCATTCATGACACCCTTAAGTGATAAGGTAATCCCGATGCTAAACGTGCATCACCCCAAACAGCTGTTCGGAAGGAACCAACAACAACAGGATCCGGGAGGATCTTACGTTAAGTCGTTCTAAAGGAACAAAACTGCGAAATGCAGGAAACACTTACTAATCATGCATTTAGAAGAAATGCCAAACACTGAAGTTAATCAAAAAGTGAAAAGTCACTTGAAAATATTATTATTGAACCGATTTTCAGGTTAGAAATGGGTTTATTATGCTTAATAAATTTACCAGTCCACGCTAAAATTTACTACAATTTTAAGGAATTCCTTCCCTTGACAACAATGCTACCAGTACAGATCTCTCTATTTACTGTCTGTCCCAACACACTACTGGTAAAGTGATTACTTACTTACTCTAACTATGAATACGAATGAAAATACGACAAGATTAAAATAAAATAAAATACTGGCTGACGAATCGAAACCGCATTCGCAACTCAAGTCTCACTCTAATACACTAAGTGTCAAATGCACACTATCAAACGAAAACGGACGTCAAGACGAGGAAACAATAAAGTCCGTAAAAATAAATAAACATCTCGAAGTCATACAGCTTAACACGCATGAAGAAACACAGTAAAATATTTAATCTAGATCGGGTCGATGTCCCACACTTGGACAGCCCTCGACTCGTCTGATAGCATTCCCGTTATCTCAATGAGAGCTTCGCATAGACCCTCTACAATAAATCATATCGTACTGTAATGGCTACCTTCCTCCAGGCCACTTCCACAAAAGAACAAACAAAAGGAACATCTTAACCGAGACTTGAGTGTGTACAGCTACCATCCCAGACCTATCGTCGGGCTCACTTGAAATCTGTACACCCTAAACCTAATCATTATGTACATGATGCCTTCCAAATTCTATCGTCGGGCATGACCTAGGACGTCTCATCATCAATAACTCCAAGAATAAACACGTGACGTCCTAAATCTATCGTCGGGCGTCAAAGTGGGTCGTACTACGTCTCCCTTAACATATCAGGCGAAATGCAATTCTCAAACAACTCTGATATTTAACACTAGATTTCGTCAAACAAATACGCACGACGGAACCCACGTCTCTATTATCAAATGAATGCAAGTCGAAATACCGCAAGTGTCTACCTCTCGAAAAGTACAGTAAGTGTCTACCTCATTATAATATGTGAACTCAAAAATAAATAGACGTGACGAACGGTTCTCCACCTCGAACACAATCTCAGCCTGTGCACTGAAGTATTAGGGAAGCAAATGAAAATTCCCAACACACGTGTACCCTTTTAGTGGATGCCTTCAAAATAATAATCATCACCATCGCATTCGAAATTCTCAGATCGCCTATCATCAATTCCAACCATCTTATCCATGACCTCTCCAATGAACAAATTAAATATAACCCAACCGTGTGTCCAAAGTGCTCTTTGATCCTGGAGATCGTTCGTTCTCTTATCATCCATGCGGGCTTTACGTAACATAGATCACTGGATGTGTACTACCCAGACTGTAACATTTTACAAGAGTCGTTTTCACTTGGAATCTTTCTATAAATTTCACAATGCTTCACATCATAGTCATCTCAAATTCGGATTGATTGCGGAAAACAATACAGCCTGCCTCACACAGCCTGTTCCTAAATACTTCCTCTACAAAAATACAGCTTGTCTCAACACTCTTTCTCCTCGCTTTATTCCAGCGGTATTACTTCCATCTATCTCGTCTCCACATACATATCAATTCATCGCTCTCAATTCCTTTTCCTTCAAGATCCTTTTCATACATCGATCCCCTGGTGAAAACGACAACCATTATTAAACACATCTCTTACCTTACTATTATTAAGACTTTCGAACCTCAAAAATCCAAGAGCACACATCGACCTTTCGCAACACTGGTATACACGATGTCTCAAAATTTCTTTCCCATTAACGACTGTGACTCTAACAAATTTTATTGACATTATCTAAATATGCCTACGATCCTTGTAAAAATAACTGGTTAAATGTAATTTAACAGAGAGGAATTTCCTTATCCCGCGGTAAACATTATTATTATTATTATTATTATTATTATTATTATTATTATTATTATTATTATTATTATTATCGACCAGCATTTCTGAATGCAACTGACACCTGAAATTACAATATTCGCCACGACAAATTTACACTTATAACGTTCACAAATCCGCACTTTGAATGATATCTCATCTCAACACAAAATTTTAAGCGTCGCATGTTACCGTTCTTGACATGAACTTTACACACTGAAATTTTCACACGCTGACCAAAATTTACAACGCCTTTCGCCTGATAATTACGCATATCACCCGACAATCATCTGGAAAATTTGGTTAGGACAGACAGTAACTAACTAACTAACTACATAATATAAAATAGACAGACCTGCACATTGGTGACATTCTCAGCATTCTGATCACATCATCTCCAGCAACCTCGTACTTAGCCACTCATTTTCACAGATAACATTTTCATTTTTAAAAACTCACTCATCCAAACACTACCCTTCACACACACACGAGATTAAAATTACCATAAATAATGCACTTTCTTTGTAACTTGCACCACGAACTTCCCTCGTTCTGCAGTCGACTATAACTGTCTGATGCGTCTCCCAGAGTGGTTTCTCTCCCCGTTGTTTCAACAAGAACAGGTGTTCGGCCGATAAGGGAGTCGAACTATTTGAATCGCTTCCCCCCCAGACCTTCTTCACTTACAAGAGTACAGGAAATGATAAAAATAAAATCTGCTGTGTAATTTTCAACCAGCCTACACCTTCCCAGTTCATCTGCAAACGTTCACAGTTTCTCCAATCACTTTTCTTCTTAACTAAATATATTGACTTTAGCCCCGAACATGTATTGAAATATTGTCGGTCAATCTGGCGCGAAATTCTAATGACGACGGGCACAAGCTCCCGCGGCCTCAAGTTCCAGATCGACACTGAAAAATCTACGGTGGGGGGTTTCTTTTATAATTTCCGGAAGGACGCTATCCCCTCTATGAGGCTTGGTTGTGAAATCTGCCAAATTTGTTTCTAATAGACCAATTTTGATAAGATTTGTCCCCGAACTCCGGACAGACTTGCACTTATGTTCGATGTTAATTTTATAATTTTCCTACACTCACAACAGGAGAAATAAATTGTTTCTGCCCGTGCGTTTCGCGCGTTTTCTTCCTTCCATGACCTTGGCACGTGTAGCTAGTTCGCTGGTCTCACGCTACCATGCACTTGGGCTTAACTGCACTTAAAATTTTCCCTGGTGGCTCTGTCTTCACAGAGGGTGTATGAATAATTTTGCTCATTTATTTCTTCATTTACTATATTGTCAAAATCCCTCGTTGTTTCAATATTCCATGAATTTAAAGAATTGTCGGGCACTCGAGCTCCACCGAGGTGTCCCGGTAATCCACGAGCTCGCCGGGAAGGAAGAACCACCCCACGCAACATCGGGCTCTTGGGAGCGCAAAATGGCTGCCCTCAAACATACAGTAGTTTCTGAATACCAAATAAATATTTGTGAAAAATAAAAATTTTTCTCACCGTAGAATTATGGGTTCAATACGTAGAAGCAAATTGATTTAGACTTTTTAAATCACCTTTGGATACTTCACTGTTCCCTCTTATCACTGTCTATGACGTCCAGGAAATGACCATATCTTCTCTTTAGAATTTCATTTTAAGTCGGTTTCATTCATTCAATGAAAATTTCTTTTCGCTACCAGAATGGAAAGGATCCCGAATCCACCAAAACACATCACATATACTCAATAGAAAGTAAGGTTCAGATTACGATGCCAGCCGACATTTTCCAAACTTACACACCGTGAGGAATTTCGATTTGCATCTCCCAAAATATCACCAAAAACTTTGCCCGGCCTTTTGTAGAATCCGGTCTCTCCGAATTTTCGAAATTGTCGTAAACTGTACACAACTGACCTTCGGAGAAGGAAGATCCTTCAAAATGCCGGCTGCTGTTTTCGGAGATATGTTCGCCGCTACAAACACAATCAAACTACGGCATATAAGACAGGAAAAAATGTTCTGTATTCATCAGTGGCGTACGGTTGCCACATCTAAACACCCTCAAACACCACCAAGATCAACGGGAATGGAAGTCGAAACCTTGTGAACAGAAGAACATTACCGGATGCGCAACTGAAGTTGTCCCTCAACATGTGAGATATTTCACAACATATATTTCCTTTTAGAATATGGGAAATTTTTACGTCAAATACCTACGTCGAAAGTTTTTGAAAACTTGCAACTCGCTTTCCGGAACTGGAAGTCCCGTTTCCAAATGTTCCAACTTCCTGAAGGGCAATTCGACCCCCCTTATTAAGCCAACTGCCTGGACTTAGCATATTCTAATATTATTTGATGTGTGATAATAATAATGATCGATTTAAGGATCGTAACATCTAGGTCATCGGCTTGGGCCATCTATCATTAGTCGCATGCACTTGTCAGTGAACTTCATGTAATAATAATACATATAAACATCAATACATACGCATCATTATAGACCCTTATGGCTTTCAGCGTTCATTCTGTAAGCCTCAATCTAGTGCTGTGTCCTCATTTAGTTATACACCCCTTATCTTTAAATCGTTATAAACTGATCTAACCATCACCACCTTCGATTCCCTCTACTTCTCTTAAGCTCCATAACAGAGTCCATTATTCTCCTAGGTAACCTATCCTCCTTCATTCGACTCACATGACCCCACCACCGAAGTCGGTTTACGCGTACAGCTTCACCCATCGAGTTCTTTCATAATTTAGCTTTTATCTCCTCATTCCGGGTACCCTTCTGCCATTGTTCCCACCTGTTTGGACCAATAATCATTCTCGCTACTTTCATGTCGGTTACTTCTAAATTATGAATGAGATATCCTGAGTCCAGGCAGTTTCCACTCCCGTAAAGTAAAGCTGGTCTGAAAGCAGACCGATGTAAAAATAGTTTCGTCCGGGAGCAGACTTCTTTCTTACAGAATACTGTTAATCGTAACTGCGAGATCACTGCATTAGCTTCAATGCACCTTGATTAATCTCACTTACTATATTATCATTCTGGGAGAACACGCATCATAAATACTTGAAATTGACTATCTGTTCCAGCTTTGTATCACGAATCTGACATTCATTTCTCTTGGATTTCTTACCTACTAACATCAAGTCAGCTTCGGAAAGGCCTATTTCCATACCACACTCACTGAACCTCTTTTCAAGTTGCAAGATATTAAACTGCAGGCTTTCGGCACAATCTGCCATTAAGACCAAGTCGTTAGCATAGGCCAGGCTGCTTGCTACATTTCCACCTAAACGAATCCCTCCCTGCCGCTGTATACCCTTCAGCAGATTATCCATGTATGTATACTACGAACAACAAAGGTGAAAGATTACAGCCTTGTTAAACCCCTGTAAGTAGGCTGAGCCAAGAACTCATTTTACCAACAATTCTCATTGCAGCCCAATTGTCAACATAAATGCCTTCGATTGATTTTAATTATCTACCCTTGATCCCATAGTCCTCCAGTATGGTGAAAATCTTTTCCCTCGGTACCCTGTCATATGCTTTCTCTAGATCTACGAAACATATACGTAACTGTCTATTCCTCTCGTAGTATTTTTCAATTACCTGGCGCATACTGAAAATATGATCCTGACAGCCCCTCTGTGGTCTGAAACCATACTGGTTTCCATCCAACTTCCTCTCAACCACTGATCGAACCCTCCCTTCCAAGATACCAGTGAATACTTTGCCTGGTATACTGATCAATAAGATACCTCGATATTTGTTGCAATCCTTCTTTTTACCTTGCTTATAGACAGGCGCAAGTACTGCGTACCTTACCAACACTCCATGCTAATCGTATTACTCCATGAAATCATTTCATAACTGCCTTCCCACTATACTTCACCATTTCAGATCTAATTTCGTCTATTCCTGCTGCTTTAAGACAATTAAATTTATTTACCAACTTTTCCACTTCCTCAAGCGTAATTTCACCAATATCATCTTCCTCCCCATGAGATCCATTATTCGCGACACCACCAGGAAGATTTCCTTTCACGTTGAGAAGATTTTCAAAATATTCCCTCCACCTGTCCAAGGATTCCCTGGGACCTATTATGCGTTCACCTGAATTACCCATCACACTGTTCTTTTCCTTTTTCCCTCCCTTCCTAGGATTCTTTATTACTGTCCAGAAATATTTCCTTCCTGCTTGACCTAGCTTTTCCAGGTTATTACCAAAATCTTCTCACGAATTCTTTTTGGATTCAACAATTATTTATTTCGCTCTGTTTCTTTCATCTACGTACAACTCCCTGTCTGCATCAGCCCTTGTTTGGAGCCATTTCTGATAAGCCTTCTTGTTACATTTATAAGCTGCTCTCACTTCATCATTCTACGGGTATGTTCCTTTTTCCCCATCTTTACACAGAATTGTTCCTGGGAATTCCCTTGCTGTTTCTACAACAGCATCTCGGTATGCCACCCATTTTCTTTCTATATCCTGAAACTGCTTACTGTCCAATGTTCTGAACTTGTCACTAATCATATCCATGTACTTTTGTCTGATTTCTTCGTTCTGGATATCTCCTATCGTTATTCGATTGCAGACAAATTTCACTTTGTATATCCTAGGCCTAGAGATACTTAGTTCACTACAGATCAGATTGTGGTCTGCATCATCGAAAAATCCCCGGAAAACCCGTACATTCATAACCGACTTCCTGAATTCGAATTTGGTTAGAATATAGTCTATTATGGATTTGGTATCTCTAGCCTCCCATGTGTTGCGGTGAATAGCCTTATGCTTGAAGAATGTATTCGTAACTGCTAAACCCAGTCCAGCAAATGCTTCCCATTCCTATTAACTTCCGTATCTTACCCTCATCTAGCAATCATCCTTTCGTATCCTTTCAGTTTTATTTCCATTCTCGTATTGAACTAGCCCATTAGCACTATCCTATCTATGCTGTTGACCCTGATTACGATGTCACTCAATGCTTCACAAAACTCGTCAACTTCATCCTCATCTGCACTCTCATATAGTGAATACACTGAGACAATTCTCGCCCTAATTCATCCAACTGCCAAATCTGCCCACATCATTCGCTCATTTACGTGCCTAACAGAAACTATGTTGCGTGCAGTAGTATTCCTGATGAACACCCCTACTCCACACCCTGTCCTTCCCTTTTTAACACCCGCTATTTACATTTTATAATCTCCTCTCTCTTCCTCGTTATCTCCCCTTACCCGAATATCACTTACTCCTACCACATTCGGATGCATCCTCTTTACTGACTCAGCCAGTTCTTCTTTCCTTATTCTATAAGCCCCGTTAATAATGACAGCTCCCCATCAAATTCCATGTTGTTCGCTAAGTTTATTCCAAAGCGTCCCTCGCCTGTCAATTGGGAGTTGGCCTCCGTTACTCCCATAAGCCCGAGGCTTGCTTAAAATGTTCTGAGCTCGGTAAATTCATAAAGTAGGATGCTACCCAACTTCTGCACAGTCCAAGAGAAGATCTCTCCTCTAACGGGTTAGGAACCACCGGTGGATTGTATAATCTTAGCCGCCTGAGTACAAGGGTTACGTGCCGGATGCGACCCGGCCATTATCGTGCCGCATGCGACCCATCAATCACTTACAATTGATCTGCATTAAGGGCTGTCACCAAGTGGCAGATTGCTTATAAGTAGCTAACTTGGTCTTTTCTAAAATAAAGGTCTGACACCGTTGTTAGCAGGTTCGAGTGTCGTTGGTCGAAAGAAAAATAAAATAATGTTACTGGCTTTACGTCCTAGTAACTACGTTTACGGTTAAAGGAGACGCCGAGGTGCCGGAATTTAGTCCCGCAGATCTTATTTTACGTGCCAGTAAATCCACCGACACAAAACTGACGTATTTGAGCACGTTCAAATACCACCGGACTGATCCAGGATCGAACCTGCCAAGTTGGAGTCGGAAGACCAGCATCTCAACTGTCAGCCACTTAGCCTGGATGGAAAAAAAATTCGCCATCAGAATGTTGGCCGGCAGGGTAGGAAAGTTGGTGGTAGACAGTTTCTAATCACTAGATTGCATGCCAAAAGCCGGGATTCAAATCCAAACCTTTTCGCAGTGTTCAAATGGAGTGAACCATGATGCTGTTGATGGTGATTCGTCCGTCGGATGGCGACGTAAAGCATTGAGCAGACCCCTTGGTATTATTCGAGAGGAGTAGGCTACGTGCCGAAACCGGGTTTCATCTCTCCCTATTTCATTATCATAATCCCACATCCAGACGCGTAGGCCGCCCAACGGCGTCAGGTAGAAAGACCTGCACCAGGCAAGTAGAACACGTCCTCGGACACTCCTGGTACTAATAGGGCACGATAAGTACATAGGCCTAAGTCGTAAATAATTTCAGAGAATTAGGATCTTTTGAATTGCTATAGGCAATACGACGCACCGACACAGGCAGGTCTTAAGGCGACGATGGGATAGGAAAGGGCTAGGAATGGGAAAGAAGCGGCCCTGGTCTTAATTAAAGTACAGCCCCAGCATTTGCCTGGTGTGAAAATTGGCAACCACGGAAAGCCATCTTCAGGGCTGCCGACAGTGGGATTCGAACCCACTATCTCCCGGATGCAAGCTCAGGGCAGCGCGCCTCTAACCGCATGGCCAACTCGCCCGGTGGGAAAAAACGTAAACGCATCACCATGTATCGTGTTGTAAAACGAGTTTCTCCCAGAAGTGTTATGTAAATTACGGGCAGTAGCTTCTTATAGGACTTATTTGAAATGGCATTGCACTTCGTTTAGCTTACCCTATCTTGAGTGATGACACAACTTATCAAATGACAATTTGCTTGTCAACGCCGGTCGCATCCGGCACGGTTACAGATTATGCGGTCGCTAGTGGGACGGGTCGCATGCGGCACGGTCGCATCTGGCACGCCACCGAGCACAAGGAGGGCCATGACTCACAATATGTCCGAGCAAGACCGACTCCAATCCTCAGACCTTAATGCAACTCTCGATCGTTCAAAGATGGCGAATCGAGCAGCCGGAAATGTTGGAAATGTGGGTTTGTTTTGGTTTGTTGTTATCGTATGTAATCGGTGTAATTTCATGAACGTTGACGATAAATGTTAGTTTCCTTGTAGAATATAAGAGTGCGAGTGTATTTAAATGAGTCAGTGGACATTTAGGATCTGTAATTATACGCAGTAATATAAGAATTTGCTTGTTTTGATCGTGTTGTGGACCAAGTTTTAGTCTAACTATGGCAATGCCTCTCACACAACTATTCGTAAGTTTCCTGCGGAATAAAACATTAAGAGAGAAATGGATTAGGAATATGCATCGTGATTATTTTGAAGTCGATGACAAAACTGTAGTGTGCATACATCATTTTGAAAATAAGTCTGAGGTTAGGGAACACTTTTCTCTATTTCCAAACAGTGAACCTATTCGTTTTCCTCGAAAAATATTAATGTGGATAGAATATCGAAACAGACTTTCAACGTATTAGGTCGTGTTACGTACATGTAGTACGTGTTGAAGAGATGTTAAGTACAGAACAAAAATGGCCAGCTGGACACCAGTGGGATCCGAACCCACAACCTCCCGATTTCGCGTCGGTTGCTCTAAAAATTGAGCTATGGTGGCCTAGGCCATCTTTGTTCTCTTTGAAAGGATCTGAGCTACAGGTCTGGCACTGCTGCTAGCACACTGTAGAGTGCGTTTAAGTCGCCCGTTGTGGGGCATGTCAATGAATATTGAATATAGATAGAATATAATTGATATTGTATATTCCGTCAGTGTCTATGTGCTTCAAAGTATCGAGTGATTTAGATGCAAGTGTATTTTATAATAATACACGCTTTGCCTGCAGAAATGTTTGGCTGAATCTTGGAGTATAACAAAAGAGTGACAGATGGAGCAATCTGTACACTATTACACAGAAGAAATAGTGACTTGGAGGGATTAGCTGGGTTTGTAACGCAGGGTTTTACACTACCAACACTTTCCGATTCATGCTGTGGTTATCTGTTATAAGACTTTCTATACCGAACTCAAGCTCGTCCATGTGGTTAAATATCAATGTTTAGAGTCAATAGAACTTTTGTACTCATATCATTAATGTGTAAAAACGATTATATCATTAGTGTCTGAACGTTTCATTGCTAAGGTTACCATTATTATATGAAGTGCTGCTATGCCGTATGTCAACATTGTGTTGGTATTACCAGGGCCATTCACTGGGTTGACGTAATCATTTTGGGTGTACCTGTGCTGAGTGGCTCAGACGGTTAAGGCGCTGGCCTTCTGACTCTAAGTTGGCATGTTCTATACTGGCTCAGTCCGGTGGTATTTGAAGGTGCTGAAATACAGTGTCGGTACATTTACTGGCACGTAGAAGAACAACTGGAGGACTAAATTCCGGCATTTCGACGTCTACAAAAACCGTAAAAATTTAGTTAGTGGGACGTAAAGCTAATAACATTATTACTTCGAGTGTACTTCCCTTTCATTGGGTGCTGAATATAAGAAATTGTCCACTTCAAAACTAAGGCAGCAAATTATGTTTCATAGTTGTCATGAGAGCGAATAAACTGAGGAATTTCGCACCTTAATTTATTTTGAAACATTCAAAATAATGTTATAAATATCATTTTAACACTTTTATCATGTATTTTTATCTATCCAGCGAACTGAAATCTAAGAGAAAACGTTATTTGACTAATTGAAATTTCTAAATAATCAGCTTGTTGTTCTCTTTTCTAGTAGAATATATGTGATTCTAGTTGATTATAAGTGATGCGTACTTGTTGGCGAAGCGTTTTCATACGTGAAAAAGTGATTTCCCTATGATGTTACATTTATTATGTTAAATTACCGCCGTTTATATGATACATGTACGTGATATTTCCGTGTTAGCCAATACCAGCAATGCGGCTACGTCGGCCGCCATGTTATTTTTATATTCCGGCCTGAGGATTGGAGTCGGTCTTGGTCCGAGATGCCCACTCCCATTCCGTAGCAACTGGTATCTCGACTCTCAGGACCGCTTACTAGGCCACTCAGCCGTTGCCAATGGTGCACGAACTAGGAGGTGACTACAGTAACCAACACCATGAATAATAATAATAATAATAATAATAATAATAATAATAATAATAATAATAATAATACCGGGCGAGTTGGCCGTGCGCGTGGAGGCGCGCGGCTGTGAGCTTGCATCCGGGAGATAGTAGGTTCGAATCCCACTATCGGCAGCCCTGAAGATGGTTTTCCATGGTTTCCCATTTTCACACCAGGCAAATGCTGGGGTTGTACCTTAAATAAGGCCACGGCCGCTTCCTTCCAACTCCTAGGTCTTTCCTACCCCATCGTCGCCATAAGACCTATCTGTGTCGGTGCGACGTAAAGCCCCTAGCAAAAAAATAAATAAATAATAATATTGATGATTTCACGACACACCATCAACTTATACAGTTTCTGAAGACTCTGAGGTGCCGAGATTTTCTCCACAGGATTTCATTAACTTGTCCGCAAATCTACGGGCACGACGCTGGCGTATTCGAGCACCTCCAAGTACAGTCAGAATGAGCTGGGATCGAACCTAGGAGTTTGGGTTCAGAAGGCTAGCGTTCTGTCGTCTAAGCCACTCTTCCTGGCTCAAAATTTATGTCCGATAACTTCTGTCGATGTGATGTATGTTTTTGTTTAACTAGATTTGATACTGCACACGTGGCCTTGTCTTTTACATAAAATCCTAGCATTCGCTAACAAAGGATGGAAAAGAAATATGGCGCTGGAGACTAACCGAGAGAAAGACGTTAACCTCTTTATCTAAGCAGTTATGCCACTGGAGTTCTAGAGTAATACGCCAAGTCACTCAAATCATACTTTACTCTGTGAAAGAGACGGGAATCGAAATCAGCCTATGCAAAAAGGAAGGTAAGACTACGGTGGCGGAATAAACCAAGAGTAAGTCCTATTGCAATTTCGTAAGATCTTTCAAAGTTTTACCTTGCCATTCGAACCTCAGTGGGGCAATTTTCCGCATCCATTGACTGGAGTTCGAATAGCAAGCTGCTAGACCAAACTTCAGATTTTTCATATGGCTTTTAGTGCCGGGAGTACCCGAGGACTTGTTCGGTTCACCAGTTCTGGAGCTGCCTTTTCCGGTACACCCCATAGGGGTGAGGTGGATGAAGGCGTTATCTACGGGTGTAGAGGTAATTTTACGGGATAGGAATGGAAGGGATGTGGCTGCGGCATTGATAGAACTATCCCGGCACTTGCTTAGAATTCAAATGGGAAACCACGGAAAACCATTTCAAGTTTGGCGACGTGGAATTCGAATCCACCTGTCTCCCGAATACAGAGCTAGCAACTATAATTACTGGCCGTGCCGCAATGCATTGGGTTGACCTATTCCGTATGTAATGTTATAGGTTTTACGTCCCGCTATCTCCTGTTACGGCTTTCGGAGACGCTGAGGTGTCGGAATTTTGTACCGAAGGAGTTCTTTTACCTACCGGTTAATTTACCGACAATGAGGACTACGGGCCGGATATCCCTTTAAGTGCCTCAAAAAGGAGCCCCCTCGTTGGCTCAAGTCTCAAAAAAGTAAACTCGTATCCTCGACCTGAGGAGATGCAGCTCTTTTGAGGTACTCCCTCAGTGGAGGTGAGCTGCGCGTGCCATATCAGCTACATAACATCCCTCCTGACATTATTAGATCTCTGACATTACCGGGAATCGAATCCGGTCCTCCGAGGATGGTAGCTAATAGCGCTGACAGTTACGTTACGGAGGCGGACACTTGTATAGTGAAAGCCATCTTTTTGGTGTCTTTGGCTCGTGAAACGCCAAGACCCGTCAAAAGTCGGTGGTCGAAGTTTTACACGTATGCAATACTTCCTTTTCAAATTGACCTTGTTTTGCTTGGCATAGTTAACCTTCAGTTAAGCTAAACCAAGGTTAAGGATTACACGAAACAGTACAATAAAAATAATGTTACTGCGACTTCACTCTTGTTTATTATTATTATTATTATTATTATTATTATTATTATTATTATTATTATTATTATTATTATTATTATTATTATTATTATTGTTCCGGGGATACCCGTGGAGCAGAGAGAGGTTAAAGAAGGTGCCGGAGTGAATGGGTCTAACTACAAAACTAAAGTTAATTTAAAAATGTAACAAAGTTTATATTTTTTTCAAAACAAAACCAACAAGTAACAATGTCACAGGTACCGGTAACAAAAACAAGTCTAGTAAAGACAAGATTGTTGGTATAAACAGAACTTGGGCTTCAAGTCCTCACTTAATAATTCCTGAGCTACACACTTAGCTTTACAAAGATCACCATTTTATGCAAGGGCAGAACACCCCTCAATACATGGAGCACTTGCTCCCAATTTTTAACATCAAGCCTCCCAGAGGCACGTTTACAACACTAGAAAAGAGCTGATACGCTCTCAGTTTTTTCAAGCCTATTCAAGGCAATATCAGAACCTTACGATTACTTGCCATCAAGGCACAACTTACAAAAATAAACCAGGGGAATCTCGTACCCGCCCTACAGGGCCTTGGAGTAAAAGAAATAACAGTTAAATAAATGGCCCGAACACAAAATGAAAGGAGGCGAATGCTTGCACTCCTCGATGTAACTTCTTAAAACCTAAAGGGCACTAGGCCGATGACACAGGGGCTATTCTCAAACTATGGAGGTGACTCGTATAAGAATATATTAAGCCATTACGGAAAGGAAGAAAACCAGTTACAAAACGTAGTCACCTCAAACCAATATGAAGGGGAGCTCGAAAGGGTAAATCACTCTCTATCCCCGAATTACAGATACAGATTTTATGAGGTTTTTACATAAGCCGGCAGAAAATTACATTTTTAGAAAAGTAGGTTACATGGTAAAAATTTCGGACCTTTCCCGCGGGTTAAACTGCGGAGCTAGAACGAAATAAAGATGTTAAACGGCCATTACCTTGCTGAAGATCTGCGGCCTGATGAAAGAGGCGGCTCCCGCCTCCTGCTTGATACACACACTAAGTTACATGTTGATCAAGTGGCCAAGAGCAGTGAAAATCCGCAATTTATAAACCCTCGGGGAAAGTTCGAGACCTTTCATGAATAATCAAGCCACACCCACTTACTTTTATTGGCTAGCGTAAAGTTACACACCATATCGAAGAAGAAGCCTGTGATAGGCCGAAAATAATTACAGAAATTAGGGATTGGTTGAATTCAAAACTGGCGGAAAGAAAAGATCAATATTGCCAACGCAAAAATGAATGAACATAATTTAGTAAAGAACAAACTTATGAATACAAAATTTCTTCAAATAAAGTTCCTTCACTTCGCACCAGGGTACATGATTATAGTTTTTGTAGTGACATCTGTTGCAGAGAGTCCAAACTTCCTGAAAAATGGTAAACAAAACACGTAGAATTTCATACAGTACTGGAAACTTCACAATCACAAAATTAAGGAGGTGACATCTTCTGAGGAAAAGTTTAAGTAGATCTAGTTCCAAGTTCTGTGTTTCTCCTGTAGAGGAGTTCTAATTGGCGCAAGATTTAAATATGCGGAGTAGAGGTGTACCCCCCCGGTACAGACCTCCCCCCCCAAATGTCCTTCCAAGGGGTGACCCAGAAGAATTCTGAAAAAATTATTCAACTTGAAGAAAGAAAAAGTTTCTAATTTTCGTTTTTGAAGTAGACAGGTGGAAGGTAGATTAACTCCAGCTTTAGAGTGGCTTTGTTGCTTTAGAATGTGGAATACATATGAATATTTTTGACGGCATGTACTGCCGCCGCTGCCGACATCCAGTTGAGGTCGCCCGGAGCCCTCAAGTACCCTCAGATACACCTCTACCGCTACAGTAGTAGTAGTAGTAGTAGTAGTAGTAGTAGTAGTAGTAGTAGTAGTAGTAGTAGTAGTAGTAGTAGTAGTAGTAGTCCTGAAGGACGTCGCAGATCAGAAGTGTATTAACAGTCCCCAGATGAGTTGGCGGTTGGTGCGCCGCACTTCAGCCATTGCCGGGAGATGGACTCCAGCGCGCCGTACACAGGAAGAGATCACGGGAGTGGAGTGGGCCCATACCCCACTTCAGTGGCGGTACGGCGACACGCGGTGCGGGGCACTGAAACAGTAAGATCTCGGCGACAGAAATGTGTTGTTGGTGCCTTGAGAATAGAGGGTACGATCTTTATTGGTGAAGCTGATGTCTGGGGGGCTTGGAAGGCTATTTTTATTCCTTTAGCCATTTGTGTGGATTTGCAGGAGACGGGGGTTGGTAATGGCCACTCGGGAACTGACAGCAGGAAAACCAGAGGGGAAGATCGTACATTCAATATAGCTATCTATAACCAAATATAATTTGGGGCAGAAGGACACTCAAAAGTATAACCTTCACACTGCTATTAAATATTGATGGCTAAGTTAACAATGACGTTACACAGGTTTCACCTGAGACAGTTGAACTCTAAATATCCTCTCTGTGGCTGGATTGCTCACCAATAATGTAACCGGTGTCAGAAAATCCAAAATGATGCACGGCCCATGAAATCTGGGGGCAAGCCTGAACGCGAGAACGAAGTTTTTAACCATGACTTGATCTCCTACTTTTAAATTGGCAGGCCTCCGTCCACGATCATATCGTTCCCTAACTTTTTCATGAGAAACCTTAAGATTGGCCTTAGCCGTCTTCCAAAGATCTCTGATATTATCGGGATCTATTGTCTATGGTAGAATATCATTAAGTGACCAAAGGTTAGAGAGCGGCGTGTTAGGCACAAATTTAAACATCAAGGAAGCAGGAGTGAGATTATGAGATTTATGAACCGCCGAATTCAAAGCGAAGGCCAACCAATGCAGGGATGTATCCCACCTGGAATGATCATCATGATGAAATGCAATTAGCGCCGATTGCAAATTAACGATTGACCCGCTCAGCCAGAGATGGTTGAGGATAATACAACGAAGTAGTTAACTGTGATATAGACAGATCAAAACAGAATTTACGGAAGAACTTGGAGGTAAAGAGTTTAGCATTATCAGAAACCAAATATTGACACGGACCAAAAGAAGCAAAGATGGTATTTAAACAAGAAATGGTGGACTGAGCGGTAGCCAGCTTAGTCGGAAATAACCAAGAAAATCTGGTGAAACCATCTACACACACACACACGAATGAATTTGTTGGCATTCCCCTTTGATTGGGGGAAGGGTCCTACGTAGTCGATATAGAGTCGTTCCATGGGGCGCGACTCTTGATGAGAAGACAATAGCCCTAGCTTAGTGGACATGGTGGGTTTACTAAGCCAAAAAGATTTACAAGCTTTTACCAATTCACGAATTTCACCGTCCATACCTTTCCAAATGAACATTTCTCGGATATTTTCTCGGGTTTTGAAGATGCCTAAATGCACCCCTAATGGGGTCTCACGGTCGTTCTTGAAGATCATAGGTACAAGAACAGCTCGAACCACAACTTTCATCTTTTGATCATGCCTCAACGGGCAACATAAAACTCCATTCCTCAACACATAAAGGACGACATGTTCTCCAGAAGAAAGGGTTTCCATACTAGGAGCCAGCACTGGATCTTCACGTTGATATTTTTCAATATCTGTAAACAACATGGGGGCATCAGTAAGAATGGCATTTACCCCAGAAGGTACGGGTACGGGAAGAGAAGAACTATCTTCTTGTTCAGAGGTCTCCACATCATCAGAAAACATACGGCTTAGTCTGTCCGCCACCACATTTTCAGATCCTCTTTTATGCCTAACGTCAAACTGGAAAGCAGAAATCCTGATGGCCCATCGGGCTATACGACCCGTGCGACGCGGCCTAGCTAAGACCCAACTTAAGTCTTGGTTATCCGTTTCCAAGTCGAACTTGACATGTTCCAGATAGAGGCGGAACGTCTCTAGTGCAAATAAGACTGCCAAACCCTCAAGTTCATAGCTGGAGTACTTGGCTTCTTGAGCCGATAATGTCCTCCATTCACCATGCCTATGAACCTGGCGATACCTTTGATGTCACGATCACTGATGCCCTGTGTTCTAGAATGATCGATCGAAACACCATCGGGCGACACAATATGCCCTAGAAATGGCATGGAAGGCTTAGCAAAGGCAACCTTAGATAACTTCACCGTTAACCCTGCCTTACGAAGGCGACTAAGGACGCTTTCAGATTATCAAAGTGTTCTTCAAAGGTCTCAGAAAATACGACGACATCGTCGAGATAATGGTATAAATATTAAAAATTGATGTCAGAGAAGACCCTATCTAGCAGTCTGGTAAGCACAGCTGCTCCCGTGGGGAGCACGAAAGGCAAGCGGTTGTACTCATACAAGTTCCAATCCGTGGCAAAAGCTGTGAGATGTTTGGATTCTTCGGCTAGAGGGATTTGATTATACGCCTGATTAAGGTCTAATGTGGTGAAGAACTTAGCTTTCCGAAACCATGAAAAACAAGAGTGAAGGTTGGAAAGAGGCACAGATTGTAACACCACCTTCCGATTTAAAGCCCTATAGTCAATCACAGGCCTGAAGCCACCTTGGGGTTTCGGAACCAAGAAATTGGTGAGGAATATGCCGACTTAGAGGGCCGAATTATACCATCTTTCAGCATCTGATCTATGATCTCCTTCAGAGCCTTCATTTTAGGTGGAGATAACCGATCAGGTGGAAACCTAACTGGGATCGAATCCGTAACCTCAATCTTGTATTCGATAAGGTCAGTAACACCAAGAGTATCAGAAGAAACATCTGGAAACCACTGACACAACTTACGAATACTCTCAGACTGTTCCTCAGGTAGATGTCTAAGGTCTAACAACATCTCATCCTGGGTAGGCGAAACAGATGAACATGACACAGAATTACATTTTAGCAAGGAAATTTTGCAATTACTAGCAAATTTGAAAGTGCACGACTTACTCCGAATGTCGAGCACTAGACCAGTAAAGGACATGAAATCTGCTCCTAATATAATGGGGCAAGACAAGTTCTTAGCGAAAAACAATTTAACTTTCCAAGTAAATTTGGAAATGCGAATTTTGGCAAGGATGAAACCTAAAATTTCTAAGGGAGAGGAGTTAGCTGAGACGCATTGAACCGAAGACGAACAATAATCAGAAAATTTAGAGACAGACTTTAATTTTGAGTACCATTCAGCCGAAATAATGGAACACACACTTCCAGAATCTAATAGAGCAGTAATCGGTTCATTATTCAACTCAATTTTGAAAAAGGTACAAGTGCGGGGTTCTCCGCCGCAATCCTAAGACATTCTTTGGGGCATTCCAATGCGAAGTTAGAAATACTGCTACCTTATTCCGAGCTTTCAGAGGCTTTAACCCTGGCTGAGCCTTGAAAAGATGAACACACTGACTCAGCCGATGCCACTAGTCCCTTTCGATTATTCGAATTGGTGGAGGTTGCACCAGAAGTTGAACAGGAGGGGGTGCTATTAGCATTAGGGCAATTCTTGGCGATATGAGAAAACGAGCCACATTTAAAACAACCTTGGGATGGCCCTGCTGCGTTCTTTGTCCCACTGGATTTAATCAAAGGACACTTGTTCCGGAGATGATCTGCCGACCCACAAGCATAACATTTGCTGGTCGTGGAAGTTCAGCGAGGTGGAGGCCGAAAATTACTCGATGACGGGGCGGGGGGGGGGGGGCTCCTTAGCGACACGTAATGTGTCGGCATACCTAACTCCTTCGGCTGAGGCAGCCATAGCTTCTAACTCAGCAAAAGTTTGCGGGCGCGACGCAAAACACAAGTATGACCTGTAGGGTGGGGAAATGCCTTCCACAATAGCCGGCACAATTTGATCTTCAGGGAAATGAAGAGCAAATACCCTTGTGTAGAATTTAAAGTCTTTGATGAAGTCGGCAAGGTTTTCATCCAGTCGCTGTACTCTGTAATAATAATTTTGTATTAATGAAGACATTGCTCGAGCGGGAATGAAATTAGCTAGCAGATGGGCGTGGAAGTCTTCAATAGATGATTGTTCAGCAGTTGCTCTGACTATCTTGTCCGAGAGAACACCAATGGAGTAAGGGTAAATAATCTAAAGATTTTGACACGGGGAAAGAGAAAGCACTAGAGCGTGATCTTGGAATTCAACTAAAAACCTTAAGAATGCGATGACATCATTAGTAGAATTAATGGAAAACTTAGAAATACCCCTAAGCAACATCGCCAAAGGATGAGGCAAACTACTGAACCCAGGTGACATAGTAGGTAACGGCCTAGGGGGGTGGGGAAGCTTCAGAGACAGCATTATTCAAAAAGAAAGGTTGAATTGAGGTACGACGATCATACTCAGTTCCTAAGGGGCAGGCGTGTGTTGAGTAGCCACCGATTTTCTACTTTCCTCCCCTTTAGAAGAATCCTCCTCATTAGCTATGTTTACAACTATTATTATTATTATTATTATTATTATTATTATTATTATTATTATTATTATTATTATTATTATTATTATTATTATTATTATTATTATTTAGAATGGATGAGAAGAGACTAACGAAAAGGATTTTCACAATACTAGACAGCAGACCTAAAGTGTCGGACAAATGGTTCAGGGAGGTGAGAAAGGATCTTAAGCAGGTGGGACTAAATTCAGAAGACATCTGAAACCGAACAAAGTTTAGGTCAGTGATCGACAAATTCCAGGGATTCAGTGACGAACCAAAACTTAACCGTGGGTGGACGGAAGAAAGAAGACAGGCTGCCAGAGAAAGGATGCTGAAGTTTTGGGCTGTGAAGAAGGCTTCCAGAAACATGTAATTGTTACCTAACGTGGTCTTTAATGGCCGTAAACGAAAATATATTACAGTAGAGTCTCGCTCATCCGACCTTCGCTTATCCGACATTCCGTGTTATCCGACACTGGTAGACTTAATTTGAACTTTTGGTGGAGACTAAATTCAGGCACACCCGCTGTGGAGGGTGCGACCATGGGACAAGCACTGGCCTGACCGCTGGCGGTAGGACAGTTTTTTTCTCAAGGACAGGTGCAGTGAGTCTTCAGTCATTGTTCATTGTAGTATTGGTTTGTTGCGGATGTTGTAGTTTTCAAATCCTCTGTGAGTATGGCGAGTAAATGGAAGAAAGTGATTGTTTCTATGGAAGACAAGTTGAGTGCATTAAAGAGACTGGACAAAGGGGAAATTCTTCAAAATGTGGCTTCAGATTATGGATGTTGGATGTGTTACAGTGGGGGACTGGAAAAAAAGAGAGCGAAGAAATTTAAAAGTGGTGCTCTACCAGAGCAGAGAAAAAATGAAAAATGTGAGTACGAAAAAGTAAGTGAAGCACTATTTCTTTGGTTATCTCAACACCGGGAGAAGGACCTGCCAATATCTGGCCCCATTCTGCAAGAAAAGGCTGTGTATTTCCAGAAGGAGTTTAATGAAGGGGACCCTAATTTTCCTGCCAGTGCTGGGTGGCGTGATCGGTGGAAGAAACGGTAGGCATTAGGCAGCTTAATATCTGTGGAGAAAAGTTTCTTTTCGTAAGACATCTCGAATGTTTTAGTTCAATACTGCATGTACTGTACAATTGAACTGATAATTCAATAAACAGAGTACCGTAAAACATGTCATTGTTTTAGTACTAGAGTATAGCCTTCCTCTTTGTTTCATTTCATTTTCAAAGTTGTTCTGTATTATCCGACATTTTCGGTGATCCGACGTACTTCAGGTCCCGTTTAGGTCGGATAATCGAGACTCTACTGTATTATTATTATTATTATTATTATTATTATTATTATTATTATTATTATTATTATTATTATTATTATTATTATTATTATTATTATTATTATTATTATTGCAAATTTGCTTTAGGTCGCACTGACAGAGATAGGTCTTATGGTGGCGATGGGAGTGAGAAGGAAACGACCGTGGCCCTTATTAAGGTCCAGCCCCAGCATTTGCCTAGTGTGAAAATAGGAAACCACGAGAAACCATTTCAGGGCTGCGACAGTGGGGTTCGAACCGACTGTCTCGCGAATGCAACCTGACAGCTAGGTGACCCAAACTGCGTAGCCACTCGCTCGACGATGCCTATGTTACGTCGCGTTCACGAGATACGGTATTTTACGTTATAATATCAGCTGATATTACGTGACTTGACATTTCCTTCATGAAACTCAGTTCTGTTTCCAACTGAGAACAGGACGAGCAATTTTAATAGCTTTCTTCAAATCAGCCGTTATAGATTCAAGATAAATCCTTTATGCTGTACAGTTTCGGGACTTTACGGTTTTACACAATTTGATTCCAGTTTTCAGGGTCGGGTAACAAGTAAAAACGGCGCTAAATGTATGCCCTTTACGGTTGAGGGATTACAAGGTTTTACACTTTTCTGCTGGGGTTTTCCAAGGAACTGAAGACATTTTCGGTATCCCCTCAAACCGTGCTTACGAACAGCATAAAATTTGTTATAATCAGCTGTAGAACTCTAGACATAAGCGTTGACATATGAAGCCTTAGCCTTAGGCCTATATAAATATTAGGGGCGGTAAAGGCATGCTCGGTTCGCCCGGAAGGACGTGGGTTCGAACCCCCGTCAGGAAGTCGTAGAATTTAATAAACGAGATTTCCACTTCCGGAGGTGCATATGGCCTTGAGGTTCACTCAACCTACACCAAAAATGAGTACCAGGTTAATTCCAGGAGCAAAGGCGGACGGGTGTACAGTTAACCACCCCTTCCCATCAAGTGCCGAGGTTAAAGATAGTGGAACCCTTTACATTCCGCTCCTCCCAGGGACTTCATGGCCTGTACGGAGGTGACTTTGCTTTTTCTTTTTGGGCTGATGATTAAGTGACATACTGAGACGAAAGCTAAAAATATGACGATTGAATGATCCTGAAGAGGTAGAATACTTTTGATATTCGCAATCGGTGAAACTGAACTATAGTTTCCTCCTGGGAACTTAATTTTTGAAGTCACCTTACTTCTTTCTAGTTGACTCTGGATGAAAATTGAGATTTAGAGGATTGGTTACCATTCCTTGCTGTTCTGATCCCCTGCATCCTAGGCAGTGATTTTTGAAAGGCATTTAGCCTACATTCTGCATAATCGCCTCATGGACAAAGATGTCTGTTTATGGGCTATTGACACAAAATATATTTTTAATTTCATCCGAGGTCTGATATAATACAGTAGGACCTTGTTAAGTCAGTCCCTTTATATCTGATCTAGGATAACCTCGACTAATTTAGAGGAAAATACAGTAAAAGAAGAAAGTTAAGAAGTCTTGCAAGATAATCAGAATGAGAGCTAAAAGTTAAAAAAATTAGAAAATAATAGAAAAATTACGTTGTCAAATGTTCATAAATGTAGCTTTCAATAAATGAAACTCAAGTTGATAATCATTCTGTATGTTCCACGGTCATGGCTATCCATCAATACTTCACACCACAGCCTGCATGCACAGTTGTTAGGTAACATCGTGTCACACATTTTTGTATCGGTAATGTGAGGTAATCTCCAACCATTTTTATGTCAAAAGACATTTTGATGTGCACTATCGTGGAGTGGTGGAGATTCACAAGTCATCCATTGTTAAGATTTATAAGGCTGCGAAATCTTGGGAAGAAGCGGCTAGAAGTACCCTGATAAAACCATGGAAGAATCTATGGCCTACTGTGTGTAACTTGCCAGACAATATGAGTGTACCAACGGGAGAATCGGTACTCCAAACTGACGCAGCAGAAGCTTACGTGTTAACTTTCCAAGAAGTTACAGTATATGCATTTTTGTATTTGAAATCTCTAAATATGTTTCAAATGTGTTTTGTTCAATACATAGGAACTTTTCTGGAAGTATGAATGTAGTCTTTTATTGATTTTCCCTAATTCTCTGATTAACCCTGATTTTTGTATTTCCCGATCATATCTGAACCCAGTTGTACCGTCTTAACGGGGTTCTATTGTACTATCACTGACATTCCATTAGTCTGTATCATCCAATACAATTAACAGGCATGTCTAGAGAGATTAATACTAGCTAGTTGTAGCCTCATTAAGGCATATTAAAAATTATAGGACATGATTAAAAGCTCTCGATTAAATGGTGATGTAAAAAGACATCATTTTGTCATGCGAGGCATTACAGATGTCGATATTAATCATCAAATGGCCTTCTATTCTTCAAAAAGCAGACTGTTAAAAAGAGTCCAGCGGGAATGGCTTGGGTGCGGTCAAAATGAACTACGTCGGTCACGACATAATATTAATGAAGCATTGCGTGGGAAAACATTAAGAAATACACAATTTATTATGATTACTGACTAATTATTTATTATCAATGAGTAATTAGCAAGCAATCCAGGTTACATGGTAGACCAAATACCACCACTGCATCTTAGTACTATTACCCGAAACACTATACAAAATGTATCTAAATTCCTATTTGACATTTTGAGGGCTTATAGGGTGAATCCATGTCCAGAAATATACCGTGACTCCGCAACAAACAAAATACGTGCTCGCTTTTAAATATCCCGCGTCTGCTGCATCAATGAACGGTGCACAGTACTTACGTCATTCGACGATGATGGTCTGACGTCATGTGTTCGCCACAGGTAAAGTCGGATTTACGAGACCCCGGGGGAGTAAGAAGAAGATACCGTGGGTTATGGCAGCGGGGGATGTTCGACTACCAGATGTTTGTAAGCGAGTGTACCAGAAAATGATACGCAGGTACAAAGTGTGAATCCGTGGGTGGCAGTCATGATTTTATAAGTGGACGCAGAAGCACAGTAGGGTTAAGTACTCCGGTTCACTCACTGATGCAACAGACGTGCTTGTAGCGGAGTAACGATACGGTTTTGAATATGGGTTCCTATTCTAAACGATGTTTACTCGGTATCCTCTACGTGCCCTCAAGATGTGTAATAGGACTTTACATAAACCCTGAATGCTGCAGAGTGCACGGCCTTCATTCAACAAGGAGGATTAAAATGATGGTGATTGTTGTTTATTTTTTAACTATTTGCTTCACACCGCACCGATACAGATAGGTCTTATGGCGACGATGGGATAAGAAAGGGCTAGAAATGGAGAGGAAGCGGCTATAATTAAGGCACAGCCCCAGCATTTGTATGGTGTGAAAATGGGAAAATCCAGAAAGCCGTCTTCAGGGCTGCTGACAATGGGGTTCGAACCTGGTATCTCCCGAATGCAAGCTCACAGCTGCGCACCACTAACCGCACTGCCAACTCGCTCGGTTTTCATTGTTTGAAGAGAAAGTACAACTCGGCATGGGAGGGAAAATGGAAAAGGTTCGACACTTCGAAGAATGAACATATTCGCAAAAGAAAGACAAGGGCAATGAAGGGTGTAAAAATTAAAGAGTCCCCAGGCCTCAAAACCTCACACACCATCGGGGTCGTAAGAAAACAAGAGTTGATCAAGGGAGATCGAATTGGATACATGGAAGTATCGAGCCTCGCACAGTTACCTGGAAGCAATACCAGACCTCGGCTAAGAGCTCCGTGGTCACAAACCGTGCTCTTAAGTTGAGCCTGGCGACTCTTTTAACCGCCTCTTCCGACAAGCTTGGATTCCGTTTCAGTTATTCTACCGTCTCCACCCACGGGGGGGGGGGGGGGGGGAGGGGGGGAGGGAGAGAAATAAAGTAATAAATAATAACAATAATGTTATTCATTTTACGTCGCACTAACTACTAATAAATAATAATGTTGTTGGCGTTACGTCCCGCTAACTACTTCGAGGAGTTTTGGAGACGCCGAGCTGCCAGAATTTTCTCCTAGATGATTCCTTTAACGTGCCAAGAAATCTACTGACGTGAGGATGATGTATTTTAGCACCTTCGAATACCACCGGACTGAGCCAGGATAGAACCTGCCATATTGGGCTCAGAAGGCCAGCGCTCCATCGTCTGAGCTGCCCAGCCCGGTAGAGAGAGAGAGGATTAAATAAAACAGAGGAATTTCCTACGAAATTTATCAGTCCATGAAACATTTCTGAGGTTAAACATCACTTGGGGTTAAATGTAGAGATGTATTCTAAATTTGACAAAGTCTCATTTTCTATTTGGTAACGCTGGATCTTGTTTTACGATCACCTCTCTAAAATGTCCACCACCAGAATATCTTCTCATGATTCGGAAATATACCTTTCAATGGGCATCTGCAATGAAGGAGGATCTTACTGGGGCGTCTGAGGAATTGGGACAAGAAGGAAGTTATTTTAGGATGTGTGTATACGGGGCTAAGGATCTTATGTCTTACAAACGTTCTTGATCCATGACTTCTTCATAATTGACACGCAGTGCTGATCCTTAAAATTACACAGTACCTTATAAACTGCAACTGATAAATACATATTTGATTTTAGACTTTCTTCATAACATTGTGTTATAGTGCTTCATAAACTGCATCAGACAGTACAATCTAAACTTCATAGTTTTACCTGTGCATCTTATTTGTGATTGACTATATTTTAACGCACAATACTCCCTAAAGATTTTAGTTCTTCACTAACAGCAACCTACAGAATTCTAGGAATGTAAACTTACATTTCTTATTTTAATAGTATTGTAAGGTTGAAACCATTTCATACTTCATCTCACTTCAATACGGAACAATATAAAATTCTACTCTTTTAAGGAGAAATGACACAAAGTGGTCTGAGAAGCGATAAATCGCCTTTTCTCCCAGGGCGAAGTAATACCTCCTAGAAATCCAAAAAAGCTGATAAGTGTGAATACTGTTTCTAATGACCCAAACGATATGTAAAATGGTAATATTAGTTTTAAGTCCCATCAACAACTTTCAAGGATTTCCAAAACGCCGAGGGTGTGGAAATTTTGCTCCGTAGGATTTCCTTTCCAGGATAAATAAAACATTACCTTATCTAACATTTTAAATGTCGAAAATACATTTACATACAGTTTTGGAAGTTTGATGTTCACTACACTACAAAATTCAGTTTCTTTGTAGATATCAAACAACTCTACTCGATGTCTGAGTATGCCTTCTTCTGTTTGCAAATCCTCTCTTTGAAATACTGTGAATTACGTTCGTCATCATATCATGAATAAAGGAATTACTTTTTCTGTTAAGTGAAGCCTACTTATGTGAAAAGAAACGACTTGTACTTAGAAAAGCCAGAGCTGCCGCCAGTCCACCTAAATATCACTAAAAAAATTATGATACTTTTACTAAAAATGCTCAAAATATGATCTAATGCCAAAATAAGACCGAAATATGCATTTATATGACAAATATCAACCTCTTATTTGTGACTATAATCACCGGGTTTGCATTAAATGCCAGGTAAACAAGCAAATAGAGGCAGGGAACAAAATATGACTTTTCATAAACACCCGAGACCTGACCATCAGCTTCGGTTTCAACTAGAATATGACATTCTTCTCAATATTGCTATATATATCTCTGCAATATTTGGCAATACCATGACTCATCCCTTTAGATTAACATCATTTGCACACGGCTAGAGATAAAGCGTGAAGGTTAAAACCGTTCCTATTGTCTGGCATTCTAAGCCAAGGGATTGAGCATGACATTTGTCCCAGCAACGACATAACACAATCAGGAAAATGAGATACGTCATCCACCTTGACACACTGTCATCTGAATCATAGATTGGAAAGATTCTCCTTGTGCGAATGTCGTGATTCACAAGGTACTCGCAGTAAGTTAGTGATAGAACTTGCTATTCACTACATCTTAATAAAGGCTTTATTTAAGAATGGAGATGTTCGCAGTACCGAATATGCTTTGTGCTGTTCTAATTGGCTATTATCGAGTATTCAGTACGTCAAAGAAATATTCAGGAAGAGATAAAGAGAGGAAAGAAGTAGATAAGATGGTAAAGATACTGAAGGAAAACTAGAAAGATCGAAAGGAGAATAAATATTTAAAAACACAGAGTTAACAAATGACGGAAGCACATAAGGAAGGTAGACTGTGTGAGGAAGTAAGTTTACAAGTATACTGTTATTAGTGGCCTGTCGCAGCAATAGCTACGAAAAAATATTCTTTTTTTTACAATTTGCTTTACGTCGCACCGACACAGATAGGTCTTATGGCGGCGATGGGATAGGAAATGGCTACGAGTGGGAAGGAAGCGGCCGTGGCCTTAAGGTACATCCCCAGCATTTGCCTGGTGTGAAAATGGGAAGCCACGGAAAACCATCTTCAGGGCTGCCGACAGTGGGGTTCGAACCCAATATCTCCCGGATGCACGAAAAAAGACTAAAAATGAAACCGATGATAAAGGAAGCGTGAGAAAAGTAACGGAAAATACACTGAACTCCGGAAGACCATTCAATTGCGTTTAAACTTACACTTTCGTTGTTACTATACATACGGAATTTTTGAACATTGTCAAGTTATAGAATTTTCGCAATAAATTCTGTTCGCAAGACTCAAATCTATCACATAAACATGGCCGTATAATGTTCGGCAATTTTCAGTAGGAATTAAATCTCAAATGTACCTATGAATCATCCCCTGAATCTAACAAAAAGGACCTAACCCTGGAATGTGGCTACGGTTAGCAGAGAAGGATGCACAGGACATTGTACTGTTATACTGCCTTGTATGGTTCTTGAAATTATTATCGTGTAGCATCATACTTGTAAGTACGTCATTTACTTGAGGTTGTGGAAAATAAACCAAACCATTGTGGCAACATGAATTCAAATGTCCATTTACCATTTCCTCAGCGAAATGTCATGCTTGGCAGTGCATACTGATTTCACTTAATAACCCTACACTGAATAATTCGATGTAAGTTTCATAACAAAAACCTTTTTTGAAATAGAATATCCTGAAATAGATTTCTTTCTGATTCTCGCTTATTAGAACCAACATGCAGCAACAACTATAGTCGGCGTCAACTCAAGTTCTAAGTGGCGTGTTATACCGGTAGTCAACTGAAGTAGTAAGGAAAATATCCTTTCCCCCCTTCCCCTCTCAATTATGGCTCTCGTCCTGAACGTGGCGGGTAATACAAGCGGCGTTTATAACGTACATAACATCCAAGGGACCGCTTAGGTCTGGGGATAACTTGATTTCACAGAGCCATCAATCGGACTAACATAGAAAGATCTGCTTAGACAACTTTTAGAGAGCTCACTATCGGGCTGGCATGGAAAGATCAGAGCAAGACAACTTTCATAGAGCCATCTACCGGCGAATACAGTGAACTGCAATGACCTAATCATCGTATTATTTGAATAAACGACTATTTTACGCAAATAAAGGATTAAAGAAATTAAAATTTTCTAGGAATCCTGACATGGAGACCTTTCTTTTGATGCATATTGCATAAGCGTTAGTATTGCACTTTTCTCACAATATTGCGTTAGACGTTCAACTCTCACACACACACATATATATATTACAATTTGCTTTACGTCGCATCGACACATAAGGGTCCTATGGTGACGATGGGACGGGAAAGGGCCAGGAGTGAGAAAGAAGCGGCCTTGGCCAGTAAATCTCCCGACGCGAGACTGACGTATTTGAGCACCTTCAAATACCTCCAGACTTAGCCAGGATCGAACCTGCCAAGTTGGGATCAGAAGGCCAGAGCCTCAACAATCTGAGCCACTCAGTCCGGCGAAACCATCTTCAGGGCTGCCGACGGTGGGGTTCGGACCCACTACCTCCCGAACGCACGCTGATAGCCACGTGACGCAAACTGCGCTGCCACTCACTCGGTTTTTACACAGAATGTTAGAGAAGAAAAATATACAGTATATATATTGCTACTGGTTTAACATCGTACTAACACATCGAAACACTTCCCGCGACGTAAGTATGGGAAAGGGAAAATGGAAAACCCACGAAAAAGGAAATTCTGTTGATTTTAAGTCGCACCCACACAGACAGGTCTTATCGCGTCGATGGGATAGGTGAGACCTAGGAGTGGGAAGGAAAAGGCCGTGGGCTTAATTAAGGTACATTTGCCTGGTGTGAAAATGGAAAACCACGAAAAACCATCTTCGGGACTGTCAACAGTGGGGACTGAACCCATCATCTCCCGAATGCAAGCTCATAGCCACGTGATGCAAACCGCACAGCATGCTAGCATGGTACCAACGAAAATCCATCTTCAAAGCTGTAACGGTATAATTCCAACCCATCATCTCCTGAATGGGACCTCACAGCTACGCCACCGAACCACGTAGCCAACTCGTTCGATGAAAGAAATATAGAAAAAGGTTTTTTATTTTACAATTTTCATTATCTCTCAGCGACACACATAGGTCTTATGGGGACGATGGGATAGGAAAGGCTCAGGAATGGGAAGGAAGCGCCGTGGCCCTAATTAAGTACAGCCCCACCATTTGCCTGGTGTGAAAATGGGAAACCACGGAAAACCTTCCAGTAAAAGGGAGGATAAGAAGAATTTCGGTAGATATTACTAATGCAATAACACCACCTAGCATCTTCAGGGCTGCCGACAGTGGGGTTCGAACCCACTATCTATCTGAAGCAAGCTCACAGCTGCGCGCCCCTAACCGCACGGCCAACTCGCCCGGTGAGAAGGAAGCGGCCGTGACTTTCATTAAGGTACTGCCCCAACATTTGCCTGGTGTGAAAATGGGAAACCACACAGAAAACCATATTCTGGGCTGCCGACAGTGGGGTTCGAACCCACTATCTCCCGGATACAAGCTCACAGCTGCGCGCCCCTAATCTCACGGCCAATTCGCCAGGTCATTATCTTCCCCCTTATCTCGGCTGAACACAAGAATAATCTGTTGCACATTCAGCCCAGTAAGAGCCTTGGCTTGCATAAGACGTCTTCTATACAACCAGATAGCATGGCCGCAACATATCACACATAGAAACATACGAACTGTCTGTCTGTCTGTCTGTCTGTCTGTCTGTCTGTCTGTCTGTCTGTCTAACACACTAACTGCCGTAAATCTTGTCAAACAGAAATGAAAAGCCAAGTTCCGTTTCTGTCTCCTACTAACTCTTCATGACAATTAGATACAATTTTATTTTCTCTGATTAACTACTAAGGGCCGGTATTATAATACAGGTTTAAACTGTTGGTTCAGTTTAAACTTCGGTTTATCTGTTAGTCGCGTATTATAAAACTTAATCTTAAGTTTAACTAGAGATTAATTTGACTGCCACTCATCTACAGTTTAAACTCAAGTTTAAGAATACATAACCTTACAACATGGTAGAACGATTGGATCTCGAAGATATTTTTGAGGTGTTTGAAGAAATACTAAGCGATGACGAAGAAGTGGTTCCAATTATTGAATGATCACGTGCACTACGAGTTTTCCGAACAAGGGGACGTCACTTTCATATATGGAATGAAAAATAGTTTTTAAATAGGTTTAGGCTTACAAAACAGACTGTCATAACCCTATTTTAGCAAATTGGTGCTACAATAAAACATGCAACGAAAAGGTAAGAATGTAAAAGTGACTTTTTGAACTGTTTAAATGTCAAAAGTGTAAATTTTAGAAAATAAAGTAACTTTCTTCTATTTCAGAAATAATGCTTTAGAACCCCTCAGTCAGATACTGATAGCACTGCGGTTTTATGCCTCCCGTAGTATGTTTATTAAAATGGGAGATTTCGGAGGAATTCCTAAGGCCACTGTTTCGCGGACTATATACACATTTCTGTACTAATTGCACAAGCAATTCTATTTCTTTACAAGTAAAATTGGGAGAAAGTTTACTGCTTTTATCCGCCATTTTACCTACAAGAAGTAAACAAAACATTGTCGATAGTCATCTTTTCTTGCAAGTCACTGCAAAACATTATCGACAGTCACCTTTTCTCGCAAGTCACTGCTACCAAGATCGTATATTTTCTTCTTCACCTCAGTTTAACTTAGGCCGGCCATTATAAGACTCACCATCTGTTTAAACTCAAGTTATTGTTTAACTCAATCTTCAGTTTAAACCCTCATTATAATACCGGCCCTAAATAGGTTCTTATGTTAGCTTTCATTAGACCTTCCTGTGTGTTTATTTGAGTGATTTCCATTAAATATTTATTTTATTTCCATACATTTCACGGTTTCAAGGACAACGTCAAAGTCAAGCTTAAAACGAAATCCCGTGGGATTTCTGAAGTTAAGCAACATTCGATACCGCCAGAAGTTGGACGACAGACCAGAAGCTGTTGGTCGAAAAACAGCAGGGAAATTGGGCACTTTGTTGTAAGTAAACTGCAGCACAGTGGTTTCCTGATTTTATTTTGGGCACTGAATAGTTCGTTAACGTCCAGGTTTGAATAATTTGTTACCGGGCGAGTTGGCCGTGCGGTTGGGGGCGCGCAGCTGTGATCTTGCATGTGGGAGATAGTGTGTTCGAGCCACACTGTCGGCAGCCCTGAAGATGGTTTTTCGGTGGATTCTCATTTTCACACCAGGGGAATGCTTAAGTACGACCACGGTCGCTTCCTTCCCACTTCTAGCCCTTTCCTCTCCCATTGTCGCCATAAGACTTATACGCGTGCAGTAGGTGCTGCGTAGAGCAAATT
Organism: Anabrus simplex; assembly: GCF_040414725.1. Lineage (NCBI taxonomy): Eukaryota > Metazoa > Arthropoda > Insecta > Orthoptera > Tettigoniidae > Anabrus > Anabrus simplex. Next base: position 621,392,143 of record NC_090265.1, on the reverse strand, counting down.
GTAAATATAATAATAATAATAATAATAATAATAATAATAATAATAATAATAATAATAATAATAATAATAATAATAGTAATAATAATTTGTCACCGGGCGAGTTGGCCGTGCGCGTAGAGGCGCGCGGCTGTGAGCTTGCATCCGGGAGATAGTAGGTTAGAATCCCACTATCGGCAGCCCTGAAAATGGTTTTCCGTGGTTTCCCATTTTCACACCAGGCAAATGCCGGGGCTGTACCTTAATTAAGGCCACGGCCGCTTCCTTCCAACTCCTAGGCCTTTCCTATCCCATCGTCGCCATAAGACCTATCTGTGTCGGTGCGACGTAAAGCCCGTAGCAAAAAAAAAAAAAATAATAATTTGTCATCACGTCCCTCACCGAGGCACCGGAATTCCCTCCCACAAGAGTTATTTTTCGTGCCAATAAATCTACCAAACATCTTCAAATATGACCTGATGGAGTTGAAATCCAGCCTGCCAAACTGAGGTCAGAAAGCCAGCGCTCAACTGTCTGAGCCATTGAGCCTGACATCGATGAATATTGAATTTTTACGACCGCATTGTAATCGAAACTGACTTTCAAACTATTAGGTCGTGTTACTTACATTTAGTACATGTTGAAGAGGTGTTAAGTACAGAACAAAAATGGCCAACCAGACACCAGTGGGATCCGAACCCACAACCTCCCGATTTCGCGTCGGTTCTAAGCTACAGATCTGGTACTACTACCAACAGAACAAAGATAGCCTGGGCCACCATAGCTCAATTGGTAGAGCAATCGACGCGAAATCGGGGGGTTGTGGGCTCGGATCCCACTGGTGTCTGGTTGGCCATTTTTGTTCTGTACTTAACATCTCTTCAATAGTACTAAATGTACGTAACACGACCTAATAGGTTGAAAGTCAGTTTCGAGCCTGACATCGTTTGAAGATCAGATTCGAATTCCAGTGCAGATAGTGGCTATGGTCAGTGATTTATTCCAGAGTTCTCGAGTTGATTCCGATGCCGAAATTCTGGAGGTCGAATTGTTCCCGTTAATTCTGGGTCTTGAATATACAGTAGTTATACACTGTTTCCAAAAAATACTGTGGTAAGTGGTCAGGGGTTGGATACTACACCTCAAAACACCACCAAATGTCCCTGTGGACATAGTATGTCCTACGGTCGATCGCTTACAAATTAAGAATATTTTAGTTATTAGCTAGAATTGTTGGGTTTGGGAGGTGGGGGGGGGGGTGTTACGGATATTGCAGTACTTCGCCAGTGTGTGGAACAAAGTTGCCCTCGATGCCTGAAGTCAGGGGTAAATTTATCTATCTGTCGCCCCTAGGCAAAGAAAAATATTTCTGCCCTTTATTTTGACATGAATGTACGACCAAGGAAACTAAATTATTATTATTATTATTATTATTATTATTATTATTATTATTATTATTATTATTATTATTATTATTATAAAATCCATGCATATTGAACTCATTAAATTTAGTCAGGGAACGAGTGGTCTACGCCGGGCTTTCTTTGTTGCGATTTCGTTGACTACATCGTCATAGTCTAGTGGCAAGACTATTGACTCGTTTTGTTGCATATTCTTGTAATTGAAGATTAAGGAATTGTCTTTGCTCTTAAGGGGACAGTCTAGATATAAATATATATTTTTACCTAACGCATGGATTCTCATTAAACTTTGTGGGAATGTCACCTAAATGAAAGTAGGGATATCACGAAAATGTCTTTCATATACAATTAATAGTTTTCCAGAAAAACTGAAAATATTTTTGTAATTTTTACTTCCATTTTTCATGAAATTAATTACGATGCTAATGAAAATTTCTGAAAAGTGAGTGGTCTACGCCGGTCTCTCTTTGTTGCGATTTCGTTGACTACATCGTCATAGACTAATGGCAAGTCTATTGACTCGTTTTGTTGCATATTCTTGTAATTGAATATGTTATTGTTTAAACTTTTGTTTGCTAGTGACTTTACGTCGCACCGACACAGATAGGTCTTATGGCAACGATGGGATAGGAAAGGCCTAGGAGTTGGAAGGAAGCGGCCGTGCCCTTAATTAAGGTACAGCCCCAGCATTTACCTGGTGTGAAAATGGGAAACCACGGAAAAACATCTTCAGGGCTGCCGACAATGGGATTCGAACCCACTATCTCCCGGATGCAAGCTCACAGCCGCACGCCTCTACCCGTACGGCCAACTTGCCCGGTGTTTAAACTTAGTTATAACAATAACATATTGTTTTTAATAGATTAACTCCATTGTATATTTTCACATTCAGTTGGTTCAAGTGATGTAGCCTATACCATTAACCAAGCCCGGAAAATAATTTTTCACTCTCCTGAAATGTTACTGACTTGTTGGTTACATCCTTATTCCGGGGACGTTTTCAATTCTTGAAACTTCTGACGACTGAGGAAAGTTATTTGGGGCAGAACAAATTGTTTTCAGCTGTTGACAAGAATATTCATAATGCAATTTTTAAATTAGGAAACCGTTATTGGGTGTAGTTTAAAAGCAACAATCTATACAATGTACTTAGGCAGGATATCTTTGTCTTTGCTCTTAGGGGAAAAGTCTAGAGATAAACATATATTTTTACCTAATGCATAGATTCTCACGAAAATTTGTGAGAATGTCACCGAAATAAAAGTAGGGATATCACTAAAGTTTATTCCATATACAAATTAATACATTTTTCAAAAAATATTGAACATATTTTTTGAAATTTTAATTCCACATTTTCATGAAATTTTATTGCGATGTTAATGAAAATTTGCAATTAGGTACATACTACTTCTTTAAAAAGCACTGTGAATTGATTTTTTCGAACATAATTTATATAAGGAGATACAGTGTTCTGAAATTTGTGTAATTTTTATATTTTAAAATTCTAGATTTCAAGAACCCTACTAGAAAAATTCTGCAATAAAAATTCCATACACAGATTTCCTAATATAGCTGTGATTCATACACAATACAAATTGTGTTACATTTGGCAGAATATTATGGGAGAAAATTGGAATGATATGTCAAATTATAATTGACGGGAAAATGAAAATAAAGGAGACGCCACGCCCATTTCTGCTGTATGCAGACTGGCAAACAAAGCATTATTAAAGTGATAAAGTGTTTGAATTCAACAGAATAACTTCGTGTCAAGATAGGAAAAACTTAATTTTTCTTAATTTCAGTCAAATGTTTTCGCCAAAATGACTAAAATATCGATTTTTACCTCCAGACTGTCCCATTAATAGCATGCTTTGAAATGAAACATATCATAGTTCAAAAATACTTCCAGTCGCATTTTTAATACTCGTGCGTTGTTGTGGCACAGTTTAAGAGTACGGCATTGTTGTATCCAGGCAGATTACTTAGGAACTCGAATTTCCTATAACACTCTTCCAATGATTCTTTTCCTTTTCTCCAATTCAGAGATCAGTCTGCCTATGAAAAATAAAATCCACAGCCTGTTTCCAATCATTCGACCGTGTCAGGAATGTTATGAATGAAGCTCCCATCTAGCGGTGAAGATAGGAATTGTGCCGGCTGCCGAAGCTTGTCGCACTCCTCTGAGGCAATGATTAATGACTGACAGATGAAATGATATTGGAGAGGGTTGGTGGAATGAAAGACGACAGGGAAAACCGGAGTACCTGGAGAGGAACCTGTTCTGCCTCCACTGTGTCCAGCACAAATCTCACATGGCGTGACCGGGATTCGAACCACGGAACCCAGAGGTGAGGGACCGGTGCCTGAGCCACGTAGTCTGTCTGTAATAAGAAGAGAAATGTATTTACCAAAAATTTTCATTTTCTTCAAAATTTATGTCATACTCGGCTGTTTCGTACAGTGAAGATTTCTTTTCCTTTTTGTGACTGTTTTTTACAGCTTCATTTTCTATTGAGGTGATTGTTGCGACAAACTATCTTAATATGTTATTCATATCTTTTTTGTTTTGTTTTGTTACTTGTTTAATGTCGCTCTTACACATCAAAGGTTTTGGCGATGGAAGGATGGGAAAAGGGCGGGATTGGGAACGTTGCGGCCGTGGTCTTAATGTATATACAGCCCCAGCATTTGCCTGGTGTGAAAATGGCAACCCATGGATGCATGGAACATCTTCAGGGCTGCCGACAGTGCGGTTCGAAACCACTATCTCTCGCAAGCAAGCTTACTGCTGTGCGACCCTAAACACACGACGAAATTGCTCGGTTAATTCATATCTATTCCACTGTGTGTTATTCGAGTTCTCTTTCCTTTTCTAAATATACATAGACATTAATGGTACTGTAATAGCTTAAAACCACCCCTTAAAATATGCCGTCTTGTGCAGCTAGGACTAAATACGCCACGGCGACCACGGGGTCCTGTCATTGTTTCCACTTACTTGTACCAGGCTCCTCACTTCCATCTATCGTATCCGACCTTCTTTGGTCAACTATGTTCCTTTCTGACCTCGACACTATTAGGTTCCGAGGGCTAGAAGTCTAATTTTTACGCCCTTCGTGGCCCTTGTCTTTCTTTGGCACCGAGCTCGATAGCTGCAGTCGCTTAAGTGCGGACAGTATCCAGTATTCGGGAGATAGTAGGTTCGAACCCCACTGTCGGCAGCCCTGAAAATGGTTTTCCATGGTTTCCCATTTTCGCACCAGGCTGTACCTTAATTAAGGCCACGGCCACTTCCTTCCCACTCCTAGCCCTTTCCTGTCCCATCGTCGCCGTAAGACCTATCTTTGTCGGTGCGACGTAAAACAACTAGCAAAAAAATCTTCCTTTGGCCGATACTTTCAGTTTTCGAAGTATCGGATCCCTTCCATTCTTTCTCTTTGACTGATGTTATATAGATGTACTTCCCATTAAAACAATGATCATCACCACGCACCATCTGCCGTGTACATCTATTGGACTTTACCACATGAAAATATTACATATTGCTGTTTAGTATGTCTGTCTTTTTTTGTGAAGTCTTTCCGCAATTGAAGATCTTTGCTTTTCTTGATTATTATTTATTAATTTTTTCCGGTCTCTGCCGATCTGTTGACTTTTGCACATAATTCATTATTTTTTATTATTATTGGATCATTGTTGCTATTGTTGGTGAAATGCATTTTTTAGACTCAGGTCTAGCAATTTTCGTAAAATACGCTCAATGTCCTCGCTAAAGGTTATTATATCCCAGACACTTTTCACCTCCGTTTTTCGGTTTGAACTGCCCGCGTTGGTCATGATGGATAAAGATATTGAGAATGCACAGACATAACACTCCTATTTTTCGATGCTAGTCCTGGACCTCAAGAGAGTAAACAAAAAGATAGCACGATAAAGCGCAATGCCGCAGAAGAAAGCCGTCCTACAGCGAAATAGTCATCATACATACGCTACGTGTGCATATTTCTCTAATAATAATAATAATAATAATAATAATAATAATAATAATAATAATAATAATAATAATAATAATAATAATTATGTTATTGGCTTTATGTTCCACTAACTACTTTTCCGGTTTTCGCAGACGCCGAGGTGTCGGAATTTTGTCCTGCAGGAGTTCTTTTACGTGCTAGTAAATCTACAGACACAAGGCTGACGTATTTGGGCACCTTCAAATAACACCGGACTGATCCAGGTTCGAACCTGCCAAGTTTGGGTCAGAAGGTCAGCACCCCAACCGTCTGAGCCACTCAGCCCGGCTAATAATAATAATAATAATAATAATAATAATAATAATAATAGACTTATTATTACTTTTCGTTCACATAACATGATGGATTGTAGAGCACATATTCATAGGAACTACTTAACAATGTGTAGAAAGCCTTCGGTTCAGAAGGTTCTGGGTTCGATTCCAGGGCAGGTTTAGGATTTCCTCTGATTCGGGGACTGCTAATAGGTGGGTAATTGTTAACAGAATATGCAAATTTTCATTACATTTGACATGCATTTCCTACTTAGCACAGTAGATTACATATTCAGATGTACAAAACAAGGACACAAACGAAGCATCGAAATTTGTAATCCAAATATGAGATACTGTTTTAATGACATAAAGATGTTATCGGAAAGGAATGATAATTTTCTCCAATTAACGTCTTAAGGATGGTTAATAACATCCTGCTAATCATTACTAACAGCTAGGTGCGGTCCAAAGTTCGGTACATACACAGCTTCCTCATGGCAGTGTTTCGTAAAGAGCTACTGTGAGAGTGACTGATCGTGTACCTCATTTTGTATTAACCTTGACGCATGTTTTTGTTTTCCTTTGAGTGTGACGGTGTGCGCCTCAGCGTAGCGTACTCGTGCTATCCTTACTCTAGCGTGACGTCATTAAGATGCCGTGATAACCTGCCCGTTTAAACTTACACTACCACTTGATGCACAGCATTTCCTGTGTAGGCATCCAGGACATGCTTTCATGTTATTTTTCTCCCATACATTGTTAGGTTTCACACAGCTCTGTCTCATATGTAAAGTTTGTTCATGAGGTAGTTCATTTAAATTACGGCATCCGGAGTTCTGTCCGTCTTCATGGCTAAATAGTTAACATGGTGACCTTCGGTCCAAAGAGTCCGGGTTCGATTCTCGGCCGGGTCGGGGAATTTGAGTTTAATTGGTTAATTCTGATGGCTCGTGGGCTGAGTATGTGTATGCCGTCTTCGACATTAGATGTCGGCCAACCTGGGCCCCATTACTGACGCGCACGTCGCCTGGGTCTCGGCCAACAAGTGGCCACGGATGGTCCGTGGTCCGATAGCTCTGCACTCTCCGACCGGCCAACCGAACACAGGAGAGGTGGCCACGGCTCTACCGTAGCTCTATGCCTCTGTATTCGGGAGGTGGAAAGGTGCTGGTCCCCAGCGTCGGCTGTCCTGAGAATAGCTTTCCACTTGTGCACTAAGACGAATAGCGGAACAGTTCCTAGTACAGGCCATGCCTATCAATCCCCTCACCTTCTCCGAACTTCTCCCTGGTTTGAGAGACGATGTTACGTCTAGGAGGCTCGCCGTCCCCTTAAGAGACGGAATGAATTCGTTTTACTAGTAGCAGTATTTTTATTAGTCGGTGGTTGCAGACTAGGCTTCCCTTGTCTTTCTTTAGCTGGTACGTTTATTTTCGAAGTATCAGACCCCTTCAATTTTTTCTGTCTGATTAGTGTTATATAGAGGATGGTAGCCCAGTTGCACTTCATCTTAAAACAATAATCACCAGCACCATCCAACACGACAGTATAAAATATGTGGCCGGAATGTGGCAAAATCAAACACGCTCGGATTCACCCGCCTTCAGAAGGCGATCGGCATCATAGTTCTTCATCCTACCTTCTGGGAGAGATACTAACTTCCGATGTTTCCATGACCACGCTCGGATTCACCCACCCTCAGAAGGCGATCGGCATCATCATTCTTCACCCTACCTTCCGGGAGAGATACTATCTTCCCATGTTTCCCTGACCACACTCGGATTCAATTGCCTTCAAAAGGTGATCGGCATCATAGTTCTTCACCCTACCTTCTGGGAGAGATACTATCTTCCCATGTTCCCCTGACCATAGGGTGGTGGAGTTAACTAGACACGCACTGTATTTCAGTTCCTTGCGTAACATAATAGGAATTTTAACAATACCTCTGGATCAGCTTCAGTTAACTGGCACGTGACACAAACAAATGCAACTCAGAGTCAGTTTCGTAACGGCATGATGTGGGTCTGAGCACAGTTAATTGGGCGAGAATTTGTACATCATTCCGGTGAGATGGCACAGCCAGATGGAAGATAATCGTTCTTAAGATAGACGGTGGGATAAGAGAAACCCTTTAAATAGTATTTCGTTATCAAGTAACATAATCTTTACGAGTGCAACATGCTCCTCTCCAAATTGCTTAACATTGTCCGTACATGTAGACCCAGACTACGAATAAATCGTGGGCCGTGCAACTAGAAATCGAATGTGCCAAGAAGCTTACGGTTAGCTAATGAGAGACACGTTGAGATTGAATCTCACCGAGCTCGATAGCTGCAGTCGCTTAAGTGCAGCCAGTATCCAGTATTCGGGGGATAGTAGGTTCGAACCCCACTGTCGGCAGCCCTGAAGATGGTTTTCCGTGGTTTCCCATTTTCACACCAGGCAAATGCTGGGGCTGTACCTTAATTAAGACCACGGCCGCTTCCTTCCAACTCCTAGCTCTTCCCTGTCCCATCGTCGCCATAAGACCTATCCGTGTCGGTGCGACGTAAAACAACTAGCAAAAAAAATAGAATGAATCTCTTTTCCTGATTTCCTTTCTAGTAGTTTAACGCCGTACTAAGTTACAAGCAATCAACTTCATGATTCGTATCGATGTCTAAAATATTTTAAAATTAAAATTAAATATTGATTCCACCTTATCGATACATACATACATACATACATATCTTTATTGCCCACCCTAGTGTACACCATCGGCTTACAGGCAATAAAGACAGACAGAGCGAAACAAAGGAAAACAAGCAATAATAGCAACTACATCTCTCTTAAAACTACTTAACTACATTTACTACCTCTACATCTACTCAGTATCATCCCACACGTACGCGGATAGCCAGCACACATGCAGGACGATACCGCACTACTAACTACCCTAAGCCCAACCCCTGACTACCACCTAAAAAAATAATTTAAAAAAATTAATTAGACTGGTCGCTGCAACAGCCCTGGCATGGAACACACGCCCACCAACCCGTCTACAGCAGCCACCAGCCTTGCCACGTGAGAACTGGTATCGTATCTCACCGACCCTCGCTGACAAACACTGTGTTCCTTTCCTTATCATGTGTTACAAGCCTCCCTGGCTGAAACCAGACCCAACAGGTGGCCTGCAACACACTTCCGCTATGTACGTCACACATACTCTTGTCCATTGTCAGCACACTACCTTCCCTATCCTTTTCCTTTCCGTGCAGACATTCTCAAGTCTAACTTCTTTGGAGTGGGGTCAAGTCCCCACCCCTCCCTCTACCCTTGATACGTCACCCTCACCTCTCACGCACTACTCCCGCTCTCTACATCTCACCTTATAAAACTTAAGACTTAAACAACAGCTAACAACCATTTAACATCCCTCATCAACGCACCTAAAACAATTAACAAACTTTTTTCATTCGAAGTCCATTAGTTCACTCAGTCTTCTCCACCTACCGCACCACACTTCACATATCAAACCGTCTCACCTTATTAAGCTTCAGACTTAAACATCAACTAACAATCATTTTACATCTCTCATCATCGCACTTAAAACAATTTGACTGTTTTTTTTTTACATTTCACTTACACACGAACAAACAGTTTCCATTCCAAATCCATTAGTTCACTCCGTCTTCCAGTCTACAACACCTCAATTACATCAAACTGTTAGACTTATCCCATTTCTTCCATCCTATTAAACTTAATACATAAACATCAAGAATCCCTCAATTTTACACCCCTCATCAAGGCATCTACACCATTTAACTTTTTTTTTTATATGACCTACTTTCATAATTTCCATACTGCCAACATTTTCTCCTTAACTACATTCCCACTTAATCTATCTCAATTCTATCACATATACTTTCTTTATACTCCCTCCTCACACAAATACACTTAAACAATCAATTTTTTTTTTCACTCCTCATTTACACACCAACAGACAGTACTCCATTCCAAGTCCATTAGTTCACTCAGTCAACTCGCTTTTTTTGTTTTATTTATTATTATTATTTTTTTACTTCCACCTAAGCTATACACTACCCTCAAACCTACTCAACCTCCCCATTTCTCAACGCTTACCTAATTATCTCAGGCTTTCCCTTTGCCCCAGGCGGATCACCTTTCCACAGGGCAAGGTGCTCTCCCCATTTCCCCTAACACTACAGCCCTCTCTTCTGATATCATGATTACCATGATACCCTTCCCGCATTTGCTCAGGACGGATATCCATTCCTCTGAGCAAAATGCCTTCCCCCTTTCTCCCCCGGCACGAACCACATTATCTGCACAACCCCTGTTACTCCCTCAATTTCTTTATAAATATAGCTCTGGCAACATTTAAGAATTTCGCTATATTCGTTCCTTTTTCCCCACTCTCTACATAACCAAGATGTTATCTTATAGCTTTCACCTACCATATGCAGCTCCTTTTACTTAGTAGTTTGATCTTTATCTCCGCCAAAGGTCGGCATTGATTAAAAATATGCAGGTCCTCCCACTTCTCTCCACATAACACACATCTATCCCTATTCTCACTACCTACCCATCCCCTATACCTCGGAACACCCAATATCCACCAATACAAACCTCTCTTATCCCTTCTACCCTCAAACTCCGTTTTCGGGTTTATTACTTCCACCAATTTATTTAATACTGATAAAGAGACTCTCTCTCTACATTCCCCTATTAAGCTCTGTCTTTCAATATCTAGTAGTCTTCCCTTTATCCTTTCCCATACCCATTTATTCCTACCATCCCCCCAGACCTCTCCATATACCCCCAATCCAATCTTTTGTAACCATTTTTTGCACTTATTCACCCAGTAACCTTCATTCATCATACCTTTCTGAAAATTAAACGTTTCTTGTACTAACGCCCCACCCTTCCCTTCCTCCAATCTAATCCAGTACTTGAACACCCTCTTAGCTATTTCAACCTCTATAGATTCTTTACAAACTAATCTGGCCCCGGCATTGGCTGTACAATTCGGCAGGTCCATCATGATCTTGCTAAATTTCGCCACCACCTGGTTTAGCTCACTCCTGTCTTCCTCCATTCCCCATAGTTCAAAACCAAATAGCATTTTGCCCATTACCAGTGATTTAAACACCGTTTTCTGAATTTTGTATTTAACGTCAGGAAATTTCTTTTCTAATACCCCTACTACCGCAAGCGCTTCTCTTCCTTTAAGTATTGCCTTCTTACACTAATTTTTTCCAAGAAGCATTCTTACTAATTATTACACCTAGGTAGTCAATTTTTCCCCCTGGTTTAATTTCTTCCTGCTCCAGCCTCCAGACTTCCTTATTCTTTCTCCCACCCCTTTTCCTACACACCATTATCTGAGTCTTTCTTACATTTACTCTGAGAGACCATTTCCTAGTATATTCAACTACCTTGTCCAACCCTTTTTGCAACCCATTTGCCGTCAAAGCCAAAATCAATAGGTCATCCGCGAATAGCAACCCCGGAACCTCCATTTTCCCTACCCAAGGGCATTGCCATGCGTCTCCACCATGACCCTCTAAAATATTATTTATAAATAATATAAATAATATCGGGGATAGCTTACGTCCCTGTCTCACCCCGCTTTTCGATTCAAAACACTTACTCAACCTTCCATCCTGCAATTTAATCATCACAAACAGTTTCAAATAGTTTCAATTGCCACCCTCATTTTTCTCGACATTCCAACCTCCCCTAATCTCAAAAATAGTGCCTCCCTACTGACCGTATCAAAGGCTTTTTCTAAGTCAATCGCTGCTATAAATAATTTACGCCCTGCTATCCTCAGCCCCAGGGGCTCTGAACTTTGGAGCGTGGGTTGGCGACCACGGGGCCCTTAGCTGAGTCCTGACATTGCTTCCACTTACTTGTGCCAGGCTCCTCACTTTCATCTATCCTGTCCGACCTCTCTTGGTCAGCTCTTGTTCTTTTCCGACCCGACGCTATTAGGTTTGCGAGGGCTAGGGAGTCTTTCATTTTCACGCCCTTCGTGGCCCTTGTCTTTCTTTGGCCGATATCTTCATTTTTCGAAGTGTCGGACCCCTTCCATATTTTCTCTCTGATTAGTGTTATATAGAGGATGGTTGCCTAGTTGTACTTCCTCTTAAAACAATAATCACCACCACCACCACCACCTGCTATCCTCACATACTTTGTAATCAAAGTGTCCAGAATCCAAACATTATCAACTGTATTACATCCTTTCCTAAATCCATCTTGGAACTCAGATATCCTACCGTACCGTTCCGCCCAATTTGTTATCCTATTCGCCAAAACCCCTGTGTACACCTTTTACAGCGAGTCTAGGAGTGTAATTCCTCTATAGTTGTTTGGATCACTACTAGCTCCTTTATTTTTATAAATAGGGCATAATACTCCCTTCCTCCATTCTCTAGGAAATTTCCCCGTTTCCAGCAACCTATTAAAGAATTTCACAATCCCTCTCAACATCGGTTCATTTGCCCCTACCTCTTTCCATACACTATTGGAAATACCATTCACACCTCCTGCAGCCTTGGGTCTAGCATTTTTTAATACTGTAATTACCTCCTGCCTTGTTATCTCCCCTTCCAATATTGTAATACCTACTTCCAGTTCCCTTCCAAATTGTGACTTGTCTATTTCTCTACCCAATTTCCTTTCCCCTTCTAAAAGCCTTTTAAAATGCCTAACCCACTCGTTTTCTCCTATTTTATCCCCCTTCCCCTCCGGTTTCGTTCTTCTGATCTTGTTTATTGACTCCCAAATCCTCTCAAATTTCTTCTCTCTACAATATATATTTATTTTTTCAGCTTCCGCCTCCTTCCATCCTCTTTTCTTCTCATTCAAAACCTCCTTATATTCCCTTCTCAATTTACAATATTCCTTCCTTTTTTCTTGCACACCCTCCTTCCTAAACTCCGCTAGGGCTCTCATTACAACCTCACGTTTTCTCCTACAGTCTTCATCAAACCATCCATTCATTTTATTCTTTTTTCCCTCTACCCTTCTCCTCACTTTCTTCCCCACCCTCCATACAGGGATTTCAATTAATTTTAGCACGTTATCTATATCATTCCCTTCTACCGCGCTTTCAATTCCTACCCTTAATATATCTCCCTCCTCTTTCAAATGCCGTCTTAATTTCTCTTTAGTATTATCATCCCATACATACTTCCATCCTCCATTCCTATACCTCTCCTTACTTTCCTCCATCTTTCCCTTCTCATCAGCAACCAAAGTTCTCAATTTTATTTTGATAGGCATATGTTCTGTCAACCCACATTCTAACACCTCAGAACTTATTATTCTCCTTAACGCTATCTCTGAGCTTATTCCTATATCCACCACACTCCCTCCATTTGTTGTAATATACGTAAAATCTCCCACACTATCCCCCTTCATCCACCCATTTAAAATAAATAAATGTTCTATAGCACATAACTCTAATAACCTTTCTCCATAACCATTTACAACATTATCCTTACTCTTCCTTTGCAGTACCCCGTCTACTTTTACTTCTTTCCCGTATATCGGTACTCTATTGCTCACTCTCGCATTCCAATCCCGCAATAAAATCATCCCATCTTCTACATACATTCCTTTAATTGTGTTTATTTCTTCCATCAGTTCGTCAAAAAAATGTTTATTGGCATAAACTGAATCGCTCGGATGGTTATAAAGCAGTGCCAGACAAATTGCTTCCGCTGCCCCCTTCCCCATTTTTACTCTCAACCACACTACCCCTTCTACCCTAGTCTGTAACGTCTCCACCCATTCAGCTATCTCATTTATTAAAACTACTATGCCCCCTGGGTTTCGGCCCCTCTTCCCTATTTTTTTTCTTAACACGTTAACTACTCTATAACCGTCCCATGTAATTTCAACCCCCTTCCCTAACCACGTCTCTACTAGAGCAATAATCTCAAAATCTTTCACTAAATCCACAATTTCCTTATTCCCTAACTTCCCCATCAACCCCTCAATATTCAGCATCCCTATCACCATATCTAGTTATTTATTTCCTCCCCTTCCCTCCCTATACTTCTGCATTTCACCACTTCACCCCTTACTTCTCGTGATTCTTCCTTTTGGCTCCACCCCATCCCTCTCTTTCTTCTCACCCCCATCCTTCCCCTTTTCCGTGCCAGAGCCTTTTTTCCCACCCCATAGATCTTTTAAACTTAAGGATCTCGCCTTATTTAACGCCTGCTTTCTCTCCAGGTTTATTTCTGCATTACTCTTATTCGGGGAGGTTGAGTCACTACCCTGACTCCTTTCCCTTCCCGTCACCTCTTCACTACCTGTATCCACTTCACTTCGGTCTAGTGTCGTACTTGTTGATTCACTCCTTCCTGGGCTGTTCTGACTCACCAAGGACTCTGCTGTCTTCGCTACCTGCCCGCTGACACCGCAGTCCCATCTTCTCTCTTCCTTCTCCGTACTGATGTCGCCCTGCTCTCGATTTCTGCAACTCATTTCCTCCTCACATTTTTCCATCCTCAGCAGTTCCTCCTGTGTCCACGATCGCGACCAATTTCTGCCTGAAGTTACCAGACACCTCCCCACTATCTTGACTCGCAATCCCTGCGCTCTAGCACGCCACATATGCCGCTTATAGACATCCAACCGCATCCTGTCTTCTTTCTCTATCTCAGCCTTCAAATAAATGTTCGATCCTTTCACATTTCCAGCATTCCTCAGAAGTATATCAGCCATCAGGGTTGATATTAATCTTAACTTCACCGGCCTATGTCCCTTGTTCCTTCCCACTCTATATATATCATCTATATCAACTTCAGAAAAGTTTATCTTCATTTTGTTCGAAACTATGTCCACCACTTTCAATACTAATTCCACTTTTGATTCTGTTCCTTCCTCAGGTACACCATACACAAACACATTTTTTCTTGCTGATTCGTTCCTCGCTAACCTCACTTCTCTCTTCATTGCTGTTAATTCCTCTTCCAGTACCACCACCTTCTTTTTCAAGCTCCCTACCTCATCTTCTATCTCCGCTAACTTGTCATTTACACCTCCAATTTCTTCTTTTATAAAACTTTTTAAGTCCTTCATCTCCTTCATTTGGGTTGCCTGGTGTTCCTGCATCATTTCCTTAATTTCTTCTCCTTTGCTTGCTTCCTTCACCACTCTCTTGATCTCTTCAAGCTCCTCCCAGCCGAACGGTCCCTGGTTTGGACCCGGGTTCTTTTCTATACCTTCTACCACCAGCAGCGTCGCAATAACCGTCGCACACAACATAATCTCCAACAGTCCTTTATAACCACTAATTTCTCTTCCTCTCTCAACTCCACCTTCCTTCCAACACTGCCTTGCACCATGCCATCTTCCAATTCTTAGCCTGTATTGCTGTAGCGTTATTCCCATATTGCGCACCTCAGCTCATTCACACGTCCGCACTTCCCGATGTCTCGCTCGTGACTGGATTCCACCTTATCGATACTTTATATTTATTCCCTTAAGCAATTTCTTCAGTAAGTAGTAATTCCATGTTTCGTTTTCATACAGACATCAGCTACAAGTGTCCTTACTTAGGTGAAAACAATAAAAATGTACTAAGATGTAGCTTTTCTAAAATATTGTCTAAAATAATGCATAAAAACTATTGGTTATTACGGTAATGATGTAATAGACTAAGCTAAAGGTTGGTTGTAGGAGAATTAATCGTGTTACTATCTACTGACTTTAGAGCCACCTTTTTAATAAAAACTGAGACAGTTTGTCATAATGTTTATCAAAATGTTCTTTGCAAAAATTGATGTTCCGGATTAGTACAAACCGAAGCGTCATATATAAATTTTCTTGCTGCACTATGTTGTTGAGAATCTCTTGAATAAATCCATAAAATGAGAGACTTGTGGTGTTTCTTTATCTATATAAATAAAATCGTAACGAACGTGTGTCTGTACATTGACTATTTTGGCGAAATTTCCGTACAGTTTTCCGTTTCAGGTGTAATAATGACCATTTGCATAATTCTTAGCTTTGGTGTCTGTCTGTTTGTCTGTCCTTCTATAACTTAAAAACTACTGGATATATTTTCACCAAACTTCATATTTAGAATCCATCTGTCCTTGGGTAGGTTTTAGGGCAAATATTGTTTCTAAAGCCCTGAACTCTCTGGGGATTTATACGAAACCGAAATCGTGATTTTGCACTTCCTCAAAATATACACAGCCAAACTTAATGGAAATCTACCTACCTTAATGAAAATTAATTTCTAAACCTTTTCTCTCATGTGCATCATTTAGATTATAGAATTAATAATGGAGATATCATTAACGACCGTTTTTCGGTACAAGTCCCACCGGACTTAACGCAAGAGCGAGTGCGTTTAAAGCGTATTTCTTACAACTTGAAAACTACTGGGGATATTTGAACCAAACTTTATATTTAACATCCACCTGTCCAAGGGTATGTTTTTTGGTGTCTGTTTGTTTTTCTGGTTGTTTGTTTGTTCGTCTGTTCGTCTGTCTTTCTATAACTTGAAAACTACTGGATATATTTTCATCAAACTTCATATTTAGAATCCATCTGCCCTTGGGTAGGTTTTAGGGCAAATATTGTTTCTAAATCCCTGAACTGACTGGGGGTTTATACGAAACCGAAACCGTGATTTTTCACTCCCTCAAAATATACACAACCAAACTTAATGGAAATCTACCTGCCTTAGTGGAAATTAATTTCTAAACCTTTTTTCTCATGTGCATCATTTCGATACCGGGATTAATAAGGGAGATATTATTAATGTAAAATGTTAAAAATGTACCCAAATTTCACCCCATTAAAATATCGTAACTCATTCGAACCCACATATATAGGAGATACGAGAAAATGTTTTAAGACCAAACATGTAGAGCGATAAAACCGACGTCTGAGGGTGCAAACCGTTTGCTGGTATGATCTACCGTTTAGGAGCAGTAAATCTTGAAATGAAGGTTTGCACTTACAAACGTGCTCATGCTTATCTGTCATCCGTATAAATATAATCGTAACGACCATGTTCTTATTACTTGAAAACTAAATAATATACTTCTACAAAACTTGGTATTTAGAATCACCTGTCCTTGAGTAGGTTTTAGGGCCGATATTATTTCTAAATATCTAAATTTACTGGAGGTTTTTCCGAAACCGAAACAATGATTTTGCACTCCCTCAAAATATCCACATCCGAAATTAATGGAAATCTATAATCCTTAATGGAAATCCATTTCTAAAACATTTTTTCTCACGTGTATTTTTCGACAGGAGGATTAATAAGTGAGATATCATGAACGGTCGGTTTTGCAGGTTCAGTCCAGCGGACATAGCCCAAAAGGGGTTGTACGTGAAGCAGATCCCTTATCTATCTATATAAATAAAATCGTAACCACTGTGTGTGCTTGTACATTGACTACTTTGGTAAAATTTTCGTACAGCTACCCGTTTGAGGGGTAATAATGACCGTCTGCATATTTTTGATGTAGTTCCCTGAAAGTCCTAATTTTTACCCCCCTTACCCAAAATCCAGATTGTGGCATAATCTGCTAGACGAGCAAGAATATTGAAATTTAGCAAAATTATACGTTTTAGCCTGTAACGGACGGAAAACTTCCAGGATCTTTAAATATTTCACTTTTATCCCCGAAGAATATCGAAATATGGAGGCAATCTTAATGATGGTGCAAACCTTCGTTTCGAAGTGTTTCGTGGGATAAATGGGAGTCCTAACACATAACGGATGGCACAATCTCGGTTCAATTTGGAGTGATCTTCAACCTTGGTCTTATGAATTTTTGTCGTGTCTGCATCCCTTATACTTTATATTCGTCTCCATTTCTCAATTTTAAGTAAATTTGGACCTTTTATGTGCATAATTCATACTTTCAGTCACTTACAGGAAAGATAGACATAATCTCTACACGAACATTGGCCCACCTAGTACCCATATGTGAGCCAAATGCTATGTCGCATAATTATCCGCAAAGTAATGCATTGTAAGATAATCTTACACAAATTTCACCCTATTCAACGTTTCTAACTCAATCTGACCCATGAGTAGATTTAAGCCAATAAATACTGCGTCTTATGGTACAATCCTTTGTCGATATGACGTACCGTTTAGCAGCAGTTAATCTGTAAATGAAGGGTGCAATATTGTAAACATGCATATACTTTCGTATGTCGGTCTATATATATTCACTGATGTCGATTTGTAGCGATCGAGAAAGTGTGTGTCTGCTATTGTAATCAGCACTCCCCATACCGAATTTGACTGGCAGTAGGAATTGGATCCTTCTCCAACTCCAGTGTAACTGGCATTAGTAAGGAGGGCTTAAAATTGTAATGAATAATTCACTTCTCGATTTGACTTTCGGAAAGCAAGGGAGCAAACAATTTTGTTCAAAACTCTCTTACCCGATTGTGTTTGGCTGTAGGCCAGGGTGCCCACCATTATAAACAAATGTACCCATATAAAGTGTGACTAGCATTAGGCATAGTGGCCTGCTATTTTAATGGAAACTCGCCAACTCTGTGTGTCTGGCAGTAAGCTGGCTGGCAGGAGGAAAAATGGCCTGTCATTATAAAGATAACTGCACAACTCAATTTTGACTGGTAGTAGGAAAATTACCTGCCATTATAATAAAAACTCCTCAACTGTAATCTGTCTGGAAGTAGGAAAGGGCGCCTGCCATTGCAACGAAAACTCCCCAAATCGATCGTGACCGCGCAGTAGGCAATGGGGCCTGCAATTATAATGTAAACTTCCCAACTCGATTGTGAATGGCAGTAGGCAAGTGAGCCTGACGTTATCATCACAACTCCGCAACCCACACTTTACATTGGAAACAATGTATGGGGACTTCCCGATGCTATTTCTCGGATAACACTAAGAGACATGCAACTTTTAAAAAAATCTTATTTACTGCACGTACAGTATTTACTTCGATATCCGTACACAATATAGAATACCGTAGCCAAGCACGGGCACATTTGCTAGTGTAACATAAAATTCAATTATTAATGCTGTTAACAAGGGTCATTCTGCGGTTGAATCTCATTAATAAGGAGTGGTCTCACTGCCGTTGATACCGCTTTGCGTCTTTAGCACATTACATCATTACCTCATAGCAGAAATTCTCAAATCAGCAGGCCCAAATACTATAAAAGAATTCACCGGTATCATCCAAGAGATTTGGGAAACAGAACAAATTCCAGAAGATTGGAAAAGTGCACTAATTCATCCTTTACATAAGAAAGGAGACAGAACAGATGTAAATAACTACAGAGGAATCTCATTGGTATCTGTTGCCTACAAAATTTTATCTCAGTGCCTTCTCGATAGAGCCCAACAACAACTAGAACCAAAAATTGGAGAATATCAAGCAGGTTTCAGACCAGGCCGTTCATGTCCAGAGCAAATTTTGAACCTAAAGTTAATCCTAAGGCATCAGAGAATTTGTAGCAAAAATGTAGTTTGTACTTTTGTTGATTTCAAAAAGGCCTATGATTCAGTTGATCGTCAATCACTGTTTCAGATATTAAAAGAACAGGGTCTAGACCGGAAAACACTCGCAATTGTAAAAGAGACATTGACAGACACAAAATCTAAGGTTAAATTCATGGGGGAAATCTCAGACCCTTTTCCGATCAAAACAGGAGTAAGACAGGGAGATGGGCTCTCTCCACTACTCTTCAACTGCGTCCTTGAAAAGGTAATACAGGAATGGCGCAAACAGAAGTCTGCCCTCAAGATTGACCAACCAATCACTCTTGGTAGGGGCAAATTAGCAGTAGACTGCCTGGCATTTGCGGACGATCTGGCAATCTTAACTCGTGACGTTTCAACAGCCATAAACCAGATCGAACTCCTGAAAGAAACAGCGGAAAAAGTCGGCCTCCAAATATCGTTTGAAAAAACTGAATACATGACCTGCAGCAAAGAAGCCCCTAAATTCATGGAGACAAAATATGGCAAAATAAAACGGGTCCAGCAATTCAAATATCTCGGTGAAATAATTCAGGAGAATGGAATGGAAACAAAAGCCAATGAAGTTAGATGCCAAAAAATGGAAACTGCGTATAGACTCACCCAAAATATCTATAACAAAAAGTGTCTCTCCAAGCATGCTAAACTAAGACACTATAATACAGTTATAAAACCAGAATGCCTCTATGGATCAGAGACACTAATTTTGAACAGGAAAACTGATCTAGAAAATATTCAGAAAAAGGAACGCAAGATCATTAGAAAAATTTTAGGCCCAAAACTCGTAGATGAACAGTACCGCCTTAGAGGGAAACAGGAAATCAAACAATTTTCTAACATTCACAGCGACATCAGAAAACGCAGATTAAGATTCTTTGGACATATAAAAAGGATGAACCCAGATAGACTTACCAAGCAAATAGTTGAATTTTATGAAAACCGAAGTAAAGCTAAAACGGACACAATAAAATGGATTGGCGAAATTAAAACAGATCTCAAACTGGCAGGAATTACACCTGAAGACATCCAAAGCCGGGTTATCTTCAGAACCAAAGTTCATAAGTGGCAAGTTGACCAAGAGGAAAAACCAAAGAAGAAGACCGGAACAACATGGTCTCAAGAGAGAAAAGAAGCACACAGCAAACGAATGAAGGAAGTGTGGGCACAAAGAAAGGCAAATGCCTGTCTCTAAGTACTTTGCGTAGTCCTAATGGGCTCATTCGCAATATATATATATATATTATTTGTTTTACGTCCCACTAACTACTCTTTTATGGTTTTCGGAGACGCCGAGGTGCCGGAATTTAGTCCCGCAGGAGTTCTCTTACGTGCCAGTAAATCTACCGACACGAGGCTGACGTATTTGAGCACCTTCAAATACCGCCGGACTGAGCCAGGATCGAACCTGCCAAGTTGGGGTCAAAAGGCCAGCGCCTTAACCGTCTGAGCCACTCAGCCCGGCAGTTCTTAAGTTTGATATATTCTATATCTTTAGACGGTTTTAGAAAAGCTATGTCTTAATACATTGTTATTGTTTTCACCTAAGTAAGGACACTTGTAGCTGACGATGTTTGTATAAAAACGAAACATATAATAACAACTAACTGAAGAAATTGTTTAAGGCAATAAATATAAAGTATCGATAAGGTGGAATAAATATTAGTTTTAATTGATCAAATATTGTCGTACTTAGCCTCATTTAGATCGTTATTTCATCTGTATGTCTGTTTTCTTCTTCCTTTTATTTTTTCTTCCTTCTCTTTATGTCCATTGTTTTTATTTTATACCTGTTTTTACTTACAGCTAGGGTTCCCATGGTTGCCAACCCACGCTTCCAAGTTCAGAGCCCCTGGGGACCCTTTCAGTCTCCTCTTACGACAGGCAGGGGATACCATGGATATTATTCTATCGCCCCCACCCACAGGAGTTCCCTGACGCCAACCCTATTATGAGGAATGTATTGAGAATCGCATGTTTCTGTGGTGGTTAGTACTGTGGTGCGTTGTAGGTAGATGATTTAAGACAAACACAATCACTCAGCCCTCGAGTTAGAGGAATTAACTAGCATAATTAAAATTCCCGACCCGCCT
Organism: Anabrus simplex; assembly: GCF_040414725.1. Taxonomy (NCBI): domain Eukaryota; kingdom Metazoa; phylum Arthropoda; class Insecta; order Orthoptera; family Tettigoniidae; genus Anabrus; species Anabrus simplex. The sequence continues at coordinate 621,370,849 of NC_090265.1, read as the reverse complement.
GGGAATCAACCTCGGAGCCCTCTGAACCGAAGGCCACTACGCTGACCATTCAGCCAAAAAGCCAAATATTTCGAGTTTTTGTGTTTGTGTGTGTGTGTGTGTGTGTGTGTGTGTACGTGTGTACTTGGTGAACAGGGGTTAGGATTGACAAGGAAGAAGCCATGACCTATCTATCATGTTCAATTGAACCATTTGTAGCATGGTTGAAAGTGGGATTTTAACCCGTTTCTTCACTCAGTTAAGGTACATGAGAGCATCCCATCCCAGAAATTCAGACCAGCCTTCAACTTATGGCAAATCCGGAAAACGATTGCCAGCGATTGGGAATCCACTGCACAGAATTCAGTTTTTCGCCCTTGAATCTTCATATAAGTAGATTTTAAATGAATATTATGGTGTCAAGACTTACACCTCTTGAGAAGTAGACGAAGGAGCAGTTTACTCCCTTACTAATAGCCTACGTATAGTTTTGAGTCACGTAGCTATCAGCTTGCATTCGGGAGATAGTGGGTTCGAACCCCAATGTGTTAATATTATTTCTGAGATTATAAGTAGTTCTACAGGTAGTTCAGATTGTCACATTAATATCGTGATATTATTTGCTTCGTATGGACTCAGTTATCGTATGCAGCAATGCTATATTTTCATAATTGATTTATTCTGACAAGCTGTCAAGAAGAAGGTGGGAACAATGGCAGGAGGGTAAAGGGAATGAGGAGATAAAGGCTAAGTTAGGAGTGAACTCAATGAATGAAGCTGTACGCACAAACCGGCTTCGGTGGTGGGGTTATGTGAGAAGAATTCGGGAAGATAGCTTACCTAGGGAAATAGTGGAGAGTAAGAGAAGTAGAGGGAGACCAAGGCGATGATGGTTTGACTCAGACCGAGCAATTGGCCACGCGGTTTGGGTTACATAGCTATCAGCTGATACACGATACACAGAATGCCTGATCAGTGGTTTCCTGATTGAGTTTGGGCACTGACTAGTTCGTTAACGTCCAGATTTGAATAATTTGTTACCGGGCGAGTTGGCGAGTGAGCTTGAATCCGGAGGATAGTGGGTTCAAACCCCACTGTCGGCGGCCCCGAATATGGTTTTCCGTGGTTTCTTCTTTTCACACCAGGCAAATGCTAGATCTGTACCTTACTTAAGGCTATGGTCGCTTCCTTCCCACTCCTAGCCCTTTCTTATCCCATCATCACGATAAAACCTATTTGTGCCCGTCCAACGTAAAGCAAAATTGTTTAAAACAATGAAAAATTTAGATTCAGTTTTAACGATTTGAAGAGGTATGTAACTAAATGAGGCCAGAGAGATAATTACAAATAGAGGATTGTGGAGGTGTTTATTATTCATAGGGGCTTGCAGACTGAACGCTGAAAGGTATAACAACCCATAATGAGGATGTGTGTACGTATGTTGTTTTACGTCGCACGAGCACAGACAGGTCTTAAGACGACGACGACGACTTGGCACAGAGCTAGGATTAGGGAGAAAGCGATCGTGGTCTTAATTGTGGTAGAGCCTGGTGTGAAACTGGAAAACCACCTTTAGGGGTGCCAACAGTGGGGCTCGACCACACAATCTCCCGCACGGAAGCTAATAGGTTTGTGACGCAAACAGCGTAGACAACTTGCTCAGTGTGCAATGGTTTTCACCAATATTTCTGTGTTCACCGTATCCGTTACTACTTCAGACGAGTAATTAAAGAAGAAAAAGTTAAGGCATAATGATCACTCTTGGTTACTTCATCTAGCAACATTGAATTTTCGCTACTCTCACTTTCTTCCAGTAGGGTTGACCTCTGCCACGTTCCACCCGCTATTGAGGTTACGGCCGCCAAATTGCTGTCTCCAATTGTTTTTCTCTTCCACCGCCGAGGTTATACTATATTTAGAGGTAATTTCGAGACATCTGTTTCCTAAATATGCATCCTTTACGTAGTTTGGGTAAAAGTGAATGTTATACCCGATATGTGCTTAGTCACCGACTTGATAGCATTGTGCAATGTGACGAATTTGTAATTTTACTCACCCATGACGACTCTGCAAACATTTCTACTATGGCCTGCGAGCAATTCATTTCTCCTGACATTCACATTTCTTGGAAGAGTGCCGGTCATCTACTGTGTTTGCTGATATGAATGGTGTGGTAGGTTTGAAACTTATGGTACATTTTAAGGTCACGTATATTATATTGAATGATGTTATGGCATATTTCTCAAATCCACATCAATTTACAAAAGAAAGATACTCTACTAAATGAATAGCAAACCTAACGCATCCCTCCCCCCCTATAACCCCATGGGCCTACAGCCCTGAAGGGCCTTGGCCTACCAAGCGACCGCTGTTTTGCCCGAAGGCCTGCAGATTATGAGGTGCCGTGTGGTCAGCACGACGAATACTAAAGGAATAGGCCCTACAATGAATTTATATTTCCAGTCGGGTGAAATAAATAAATAAATAAATAAATAAATAAATAAATAAATAAATAAATAAATAAATAAATAAATAAATAAATAAATAAATAAATAAATAAATAAATAAAAAGTAAATAAATAAATAAATTAAATACATAAATAAATACATGTATAGTTATTTATTGCCAATACTAAAGGGGCAACTCTTTCAACAGAATTGGAACTCGTCAAAGGTGCGGTAACCTCTTCCACTAACGGTAAATACCTTCCTCTCAAGAATGTAGTCACAGTGCCTAAAATTAGACAGTTCACCATATTGTTGTGCGTGCATTCCAGACATATATTCGAGACTTCTGGATATATGTAACTACAGCATTATAACTTTTTTTTTTCGGAGATGCCGAGGGGCCAGATTTTTTTCCTCAGTTCTCTTACGTGCCAGTAAATCTACCGACAAGAGGCTGACGTATTTGAGCATCTTTAAATACCACCGGACTGAATCGGTAGTTGGGCTCAGAAGGCCAGCGTTCAACCCTCCGACAATGTAGCCTACTAACCATACTGACTTTATGGTCAGTGTATTTTTGGGTTAATCACAATAGTATTACATTTGATCCGTGGTTCAGGCGGCAGCGTGCCGGCCTCTCACCGCTGGGTTCCGTGGTTCAGATCCAGGTCACTCCATGTGAGATTTGTACTGGAAAAAGCGGAGGTGGGGCCGGTATCTCTCCGAGTACTCCTGACTTCCCTGTCATCTTTCATTCCAGCAATACTACCCTATACCATATCATTTCATCTGTCAGTCATTAGTCACTGACCAAGAGGAGTGCGACAGCCTTCGGCAGCCGGCACAATTCCTGTCATTGCCGCTAGATGGAAGCTTGATTGATTGCATTCCTGACCCAGTTGAATGACTTGAAAGAGGCTGTGGACTTTCCTACAGACACACATCGCGTGAAAGTATGTAGTGGAAATTACGTTGAAATTTCTGAACCGTCTGGGAGTAAGGTGATGGATATTTTAATTACCGAATTGAAAAGTTCAAGGTTAGCATAAGACATCATTTTGCTTCATGTTTTCATGGATATTTTTAGGGGTTTTATTATACAGAGTTATCCAATTTACGCAGAACCGCAGCTGAGGCGAGGCTGAGGTTGATGCCGGCAAGTTATCGCTTCTCGTCGGCCGGCCAGTACAAGGAGAAGCTAGAGTGACAGCCTGATAAATTCTAGTGCATTTTAAAAAATACTGACCGATGTCACTACAGGAGATGCTGGAACTTCCTGACCTCGTTTCGGGCACCTTTCTGGCATCTTCGAATCTACTCGCTACTCTCCTTAGCTCACTTTGGGAAATGATATATTGGCGAATGGGGCCTGTTATTCCTTCACCGAAAACAGGGCATAACACCCCTAATTTCTCGTCATTAAGAAGTTTCTCAGGGGGCAGCGCCAATAACGGCTGCTTTGACGATCTACGCACCCGCGTAACTGAACGTCTGAGAGGATGAGATCGGGAGAAATTTCTCTGTCATGCACTTAATTTAAAATCCATTCACTGAATCTAAACCTACACACAGGATAATACGGTTCAAGTTCTTGTACCACAGTTCATTTACAGAGTTTTAATTTAAGTAACTTTGTAGCCCTTTGTAAGGAACCGAAAGAAATTCCCGTTTGCTGCGAAAGACGGCTAAGAGAATTTTTCAGGCGTTGTCCAATCTCCTCAAGATGTTTTTCTTTTAGCACTGTAGGTTACTTTCTTCCCTCCTTATCATTAATATTTCCCTTTTCACGAAGATTTTTAACTAATCTATAAACCACCCCACGAATCGGAACTCGAACACGTGCGAATTTCTCATGAAGTAATCTAACAGCACGAGCGCATTCTGTACGGTCGAACGAATCATTAAAAAACATTCCATGTGGAATATAATAATTAGGCCAATTATTATTATTTTCCATTTAATCTCACTTCACTATGCACATAGGCGTTGTTCTCACTGAAACAAGAAACAAACTGCGTTGCAAGACCAGCCAGAACCGGTAGTCCCTGCAAGCTCCCTTCTCCCACGCGCTGCTGACGGTTTCGTCACTCCCAGCCACCGCTCCAGTTCCAAGATAATTGGATAATCCAGTAGAATTTCCAGAATAAAGTAGCTCCTTAAAATTTCACTGTTTCCCGAAGTTTATTACTCCAAACTTCTTTCAGGCGAAATGTTGACAGAAAATCTGTTGAAGACTTTTAGGGACAACAGGGTACTTGACTGCCTACTGTCATTTCTTGATGGATACAGTACTTTTTCATCCATCTCTTGGCACAGGCCAGAGTAAAGTGTAGCTTCCACTGAAGTCCCAGTCAACATTCATGGCTGTGACAATATGGAAGTTGCTGGTGTTTGGGTAGTGCTGAGTAATGACATTCAGAGCATGACTAGTGCATCTGAGTGTTATGAAAGGTGGTGCTCATAGGGTCAGTCGTGCTGCAATAGTACTTTCTGACCCAGTGAGGAAAGCAATGGCAAACTACCTCACTCCTCATCTATCCTATTGGTTTTTGCGGTTTCCTTATAACCGCATAACCTTTGGTGGTGCTATTTGAGTATCCAACCAGCCTCTGGGCGACCTAACAGACAGACAGGGTACCTAAATTTAATAGCGCATAAATGTCCTTTAACATGCGGGAAACTAATTAAGTGAAGTTGTCGCATTTGAGCATTCTCATATTCTACTGGCCTCAGTCGAGTTCAAGTATATCATCCTGGGAACGGAAGGGCAAACACTAGCTGACTATGTCTCTGAAGTTGGCAGAAGTTGCTAGATTCAGACCGTAGAGCACTGACCTACTGAGCAAAAGCTGGTGGGTTTGGTTGAAACTCAGTCTGGTGATATTTGAACGTGCTCAAATATGCCAGTGTCGATGGATTTACCGGCACGGTCAAGAACTCCCTCGGGGCAAAATTCCGGCATTTTAGTGTCTCTGAAAACCGTAAAGTAGTTGGAGGGACGCGCTTCGATGAACGAATAAATTGCAATAGGTTTTCAAGAAAATCAGCGATAAATGTATAATACCAAAGTAATCGATCTTATTACCGTACATAATGATTTTCATAAGGTGAAGCATATAGTATTTTTCGAATTAATGTGCAAAACCGAATGTACAGACGCTAGAAAGAATGGATGAGCGCATGTTATCGCATAAGTTCCTCGCAGATATACTTTTCTTGGAAACAATTAATTGAACTTACATAATAACATGTTTGTTGTGGGTACTTTTTTTTTATTTTTACGATTTGCTTTACGTCACACCGACACAGATAGATTTTATGGCAACGACGGGATAGGAAAGGGCTAGGAGTGGGAAGGAAGCGACCGTGGCCTTAATTAAGGTTCATCCCCAGCCAGCATTTGCCTGGTGTGAAAATGGGAAATCTTCTTCAGGTCTGCCGACAGTAGGATTCGAACCCACTGTCCCCCAAATGCAAGTTGTGTGTATCCAAAGGGTTTGCAGCATGAACATGGGAGGTTAATTGTATTTTATTAAAATTAAGTCCAATGACATATGAAATGCAAGTAACCTACAATGACATGCGCTAGTTGTTATTTTGTACGACTAAACGTTATTTCTTTCCCAGAGGTTCATTTAACATCTGTTTTACTTAAACTGTGAATACGCGTGTTCTGTTTCCAAACCCATGGTTTCAATTTACCTTATGACTCTTTGGCTGAATGGTGAGCGTACTGGCCTTCTGTCCAGAGGGTCCCGGGTTCGGTTCCCGGCCGGATCAGGGATTTTTACCTTAATTCCAGTGGCCCGGGGGCTGGGTGTTTGTGCTGTCCCTAACATCCCTGCAACTCACACACCACACATAACACTATTCTCCACCACAATAACACGCAGTTACCTACACATGGCAGATGCATCCCACCTTTATCGGAGGGTCTACCTTACAAGGGCTGCACTCGGCTAGAAATAGCCACACGAAATTATTATTATAATGTACTTTATGCCATTTATCTTAGTTATTTTAATTTATTCTGATATTTACAGATCCGGATAACGAACACTTCTAATTAATGATGTTTTACTACGTACTGTAGTTGTAGCAGGCCCTCTTTTCTGCTGATCACAGGATCACTTCAGTCCAGCTTCCTTTACTGAACAACTACAGTAGCTGTTGTACCCGTCGCTAGCAGATGGGAACTATAGGCACGGATAGGTTAAATGAAAATGTACTGTATTTGAACACGGCGCAATTGTAATCTAGCCGCCCTACAGAAATGCTGGTGAGTTGCATAAGTCTTAGGGGTTCTGATAGTTCAAATTGTGAATATTTATGCAAATCTCACTGCAGAACCGTCATGCGGGTAGTGGACACTTGCGCCTTGGTTAAATACGTCTGCAATCTAACTTAGTCGTGCCTATAAATCCCATTTATAGATATGGCAATCAATATTCACATTTGTTTCATTATATAGGGTGAACCTAAACTCCACCTACATACTTTCGTAGGTTGTTCAGAGTACCTTCTGAGTATGCTGGCATAAGGGACGGTTGATTTCCGGTGGCTCGTTGCAGAGTAATAATGCAATTATGACTTATTCGGTTTGATATTCTAATCAGCGCATACCGTGGACATTTGCAAGTATCGTGAGTGAATGGAAGTATTTTGTTTACAAACAAGACACACAGCGCATACCCTACCGTTGATATTTAAATTGTTTATTTCCAGCGCAAGCCGGCCTGAGTGGTTCAGTTGCTTTGTCGTTGCCTTTCTGATTCCAAGATTGCGGCTTCAAATCCGGAAGGGTGTTTTAAAGGTAACAACTCAGTGTCGTTGGCTTCCGGCACGTTAATTAATTCCTGCGGGACAAAATTCCGACACCACGGCGTTTGTCAAGAACTAACTTTTAGGACGGATATAAAACAATTTTTATAATATATAATGCGTTTAGCCCTCTAAGGAGCACGTAGAACATTATTTAGCACTGGACTCCTTTTTCTTCTTATCTTCCCGAAATTTTTTTTTTTTTTTTTTTTTTTTTTGCTATGGGCTTTACGTCGCACCGACACAGATAGGTCTTATGGCGACGATGGGATAGGAAAGGCCTAGGAGTTGGAAGGAAGCGGCCGTGGCCTTAATTAAGGTACAGCCCCAGCATTTGCCTGGTGTGAAAATGGGAAACCACGGAAAACCATTTTCAGGGCTGCCGATAGTGGGATTCGAACCTACTATCTCCCGGATGCAAGCTCACAGCCGCGCGCCTCTACGCGCACGGCCAACTCGCCCGGTTCTTCCCGAAATGTTCTTGGGCTTGTCTTCTCTAATGTGCCAACCATTTTTGAGTTTCAAGTTTTTAGCTGTTGGGTTCTTGGATGTGAACTTATGTGAATTGATTGTCTGTCTGAATGTGGTCAGTGTAGCTTCCAGTGGATCAATGTTAATTTCTGCAAGGTCGCTTTGAGTGTCTATCAACCAGCGTAATTTGGTTAGTCGGCTTCTGCTAATGATGAAAAAGATTTTTTCTTTTTTTGTCAGTCGCGAGTCGTCCATTCGTGCTATGTGTCCGTAAAATTTCATGCGCCTATTCCGTGCAAACGAGGAGAACACCTCAGTCACAGAACACAGTTCTTCTGAGATTTTACGCATCCAGACACCGTCATGAATCTTGGGTCCAGATATCTTCCTAAGTATCTGCCATTCTATTTTCTTTACGTCCTTGATGTTGATGGTTAAGGATGACGTCTCAATTGTGTAGAGTGCTTCTGGGAGAGCAACTGTGTGGTAGTGTCGAAGTTTGGCTTCGGTGGAAAGCGATTTCTTATTGTACATATTCCAAATTATTATTATTATTATTATTATTATTATTATTATTATTATTATTATTATTATTACCGTGGTTTGGTGGATTAGCAGAGGTGAAAGAAGGTGCGGGGGTGAACAGGCCTCAAAATACGAAATTAAAGTTAAGATAAAATTTAACAAGGTTATATTTTCTTTTCAAGATTAAGAAATAACAAATAGAACAGGTACTCAGTAGCCGAAACACAATTCGAAAATGTACAATTACAGTGATTACAGGATTTGGGCTCCGAGAGCCAGACACACAATTCTTGAGCTATAAGCCCAACCTTACGATATACAGAATTCAACAAAGGGGCAGAAGACCCCAATCATGCCTAGGAGCACTTGCTCCTCTTTACACGGTAAAGCCTCCTCGAGGCATACAACAACTCAATTTTCAAGAAAGAGCAACTCGCTCTCAAAATTTAAGCCTATCAAAGGCCACACCAAACTCCACATTCAAGTTGTCCTCCAAGGACATGAAAACAGGGGTAAAATTACCCAACCTACTGAGGCCTATTAAGTAAAGAAACAGGTAAATTACATGGCCTCTAAAATACCAGCTTGAGAGGAGGCGTTCTTGCACTCCTAATACACTTTATATAAAACCTACTTGGCACTAGGCCGTTGCTGCAAGGGCTAATCCCATACTAAAGAGGTGACATTTAGAAGGAAACAATTTACATTACGTTAAGGAAGAAACGGTTGTGAAAATAAGTTCACCTCAATGCAAAATGAGTGAGAGCTCGAGAGGGTTAAGCACTCTCTATCCCAATATGTAGTTTAAAAGATAGAATTGATACTAAGTGTCTTTACATTTTAGGGGAATAGTTACATGGTGGGAAGGCTTCGGACCTGCCCCGAGTGTTAAACTGCTGAGCTGACAAGAAAATAAGTTATTAAACGGCCATTACCTGGTGGCTGAAGAAAGAGGCGCTTCCCGCCCCCTGCTACGTACTTTACGCACTGATAGATGTTACTGAAGTGGCCAGGAGACCCGAAAATCAGCAGTTGATATATCCTCGTGGAAGGTTCGAGGCGTTTCAGGAATGAGAACACCCTCCCACAAAAATTTTCTTGTTTAACGACGAAAACACTTACACTAGATGAGGAAGAAACATCTTATTGGTGGAAAATTAATTACAGAAAATTATGATTGGCCAGTTTCAAAACTGGCAGAAAGAAAGGGTTAATATTGCCAACTTAAACAATAACTGAAAGAAATTTAACAAAGAACAAACTTATGAATTCAAAATTTCTCCAAAAACATAGTTCTTTCACTTCGCACTAGGGTGCACAATTGTAGTTTTTCAGTAGTGCCATCTGGAAGAGAATGTCCACACTTCTTACTACAGGCAAAACAAAAATACATCGAAAACGACCCAGTTCAGAAACTTCAAAATTTCCAAGTAGTGACATCTTCTGAGAAACTTGAAAATTAACACAGTAGATAAAGTTCAGACTTCCTCCAGTAGAGGAGTTTCAACTGGCGCAAAGTTTGAATTAGCGGCGTGGGGGTGTACCACCCGGTACCATTATTATTATTATTATTATTATTATTATTATTATTATTATTATTATTATTATTATTATTATTATTATTATTATTATTAGTATAATACAGGTACCAAAAGAAATACAATAACTCTGAAACGAGCCACAGGAGATCATGGGCAATATACTCAGTAGGTATCCCTGAACAACCTCCGAAAGTTTGTCCGTGGAGTTCGGTTTCACCCTGCGATTTTTATCGACTATTTATTGAGCATTTTACACATTATGAAATCAGTTTTAAACAAGAATAGTTTATATGATACTACACATTACTTATGTTACGGTACCGGATGGACCGAGCTCGATAGCTGCAGTTGCTTAAGTGCGGCCAGTATCCAGTATTCGGGAGATAGTGGATTCGAACCCCATTGTCGGCAGCCCTGAAGATGGTTTTCCGTGGTTTTCCATTTTCACACCAGGCCATGGCTGCTTCCTTCCTACTCCTAGCCTTTTCTTGTCCCATCGTCGCCATAAGACCTATCTGTGTCGGTGCGACTTAAAACAACTTGTTAAAAAAGGAAGGCACTGATGACCAATAAACGCTTCTTGATATTAAATCATTGTTATGTGTTAAACACATTTTGGATATGTTCATTTGTCCAATTCTTCGGACATTTGGCACCATATTCGGCACAGCATTCGGTCCAACACGCACGCAAGTTCTAGTACCTTGGTTTCTGGATTATTGACGCCCTAGATCCCCATTTGAAAATTAATACCCATCTTTAAGAGAATTAAAACTCTGTTACGTATTGATGCTCTCAATTTAAAACACCGATAGCGCACGGTAAAATGCTATTAGCTTATGTGGTCTATCCTGTTCTATCGTGTCCAGGCATGGACTCTGAAACAACTCAGAAGTTGGAAGTCTTCGAAATGTGGCTACTCAGCAAGAATGTTAAAAGTCTCCTTGGTTTAACATGCAAGCAACGAACGCGTACACAGTAAATGAGAACTACTGGTTACTATCAAAAGCAGAAACAAAGCCGACTTCTGACATATTCTAGTGGCGAAAAGGTACTGTAACTTATTTTCAGGGTCAGAACTGAATGGCAAAAGGGATCAGGGAGAAGAAGAACAATTTGCCTTCGCCATATTAAAGACTGGACTTGTATACAGCGGACTGAACAACTGTACCGTGTTGTAGAAGACCAGAATGTAATTAGCAATTTGACTGAGCGTGGCACACAGGAGAAGTAATAAATGGAGTTAAGAGTGTATTTGGTTCTCTTTGAGTTCAGTACTTCATCTCTGCTCTCCTTTCCTTTCATACGGATAACAAAATTTCGGTATGAATTCCAAGTATGAATTTAATATTAAAAATATACAGACAGAAATCCTTTTATTTATATATCGTTTATCTCAAAAATTTTCCTCATCAGCTTCAAATGGTTTGGTGGTAAAAATCACTTTGTACTTTCATGAAACTTTTAATCTCACGCAGAAGAATATATAGGTCATCGCTTTGAAATAAAAAGTTTACCACTGGATCTATAAGAGCTTGAGTTTTCTTACGAAGGCTATATTGCTTCTGACTCCTAAGTTTTGATCTCACCCATTCCGGTCGTCTTCCCCCGAGATTTTTGGGATAATTCGATTTTCCTATGGAAATAGTGTGTATTGGTTGTATGGTACACAGTTTCGAGTTTCTAGAAAGCCTGGAAGTTGTCCTATAGTTTATGCATATGTATATTTTTATTTCAAGCTTCGTACTGTAGCCTTGGAAATGTAGGCAATTTGGGTACAGTACACCTTTATATTTTCTGTTTCTCTTCCTACCTCCTTAATACCTTGAAAACAGCCTTTTTCGGGGTTCAATGATTTAAAAAATTATTTTTCTCTGGCACCAAGTTTTATTATTATTTACTCTCTAAGGAACATAGCTCAATTTTACCTAAACTATTGGGGCTATCGTTTATAACAATACACTATTGAAGGTTATTGAAACTTTAATTGAGAAAAATACTGCATAAGAATATTACAGATAATTAAAAGCATTGTCTAAGAAACGGATAAAAGCTAAAGTGAAACACCTTTTTCACAAATATATCCGAAGCTGGCGGAGAAAAATGTATATTTCAGTAAGTGATGTGTCTTAAATTTTATCCTTTGATGGCGTGTACTGGACAATAGACAATTAAATGAGCTACTGTTTGCTCTGATTGGAACTTAAAAATGTATCCTTTTGGTGATGTTATTTTAAACAGTTGAAAATAATTTGTAAATTTACGATGTCAGTCATAAACTGTGCAAGTACAACAGTAGGTTCGAACAATTTTTAGATTAAACGTAGATGAACGGTTAGAAAGAACAACTCCCATCTAACACGTCCCTTCGTGCTATGTGTCCGAGCTCCAACTCTCTTCCATTTCACTTCTAAATATCTTCTTCACATGAGATACGGGACATGTGGAGAAGCCCATCGACTTGAAGACCTTGCTAACATGTCCGCCCTCTCATTTCAGACAGTTCCATCATGACCTTTTACCCAACTTAAGTCCAGCTCCAAGTAATTAGCATGCTGGCCTTGGTCACAGGGGTCCCGGGTTCGATTCCCGGCAGGGTCGGGAAATTTAACCATCATTGGTTAATTTCGCTGGCACGGGGGCGGGGTGAATGTTTCATTATCATCATCATCATCACCACCACCACCACCACCACCACCACCACCACGCGAAGGTCGCATACGGGCGTCAAATAAAAGAACCTGCACCTGGCGAGCCGAACATGTCCTCGGACACTCCTGACACTAAAAGCCATACGCTCTTCCATACCCAACTAAAACAGACATACAGATCCTAACTTTTGAGGTCAGTGAGTGTAGATTATATTTGTCCCGTATGGCGATGATGGAAGAATGAGAATCACTGGATATTTGAGCACTATAGTTATTTTTTAAGCAGCATCTTACTACCTGTTTTATAGCAAAGAGTTCTGTTTGTAAAAATGATTGTAGAAGGTGCTAACATGTATCCTCTGTACAAAAATTCTGAATTATTAATATACACAACGAATGAGCATCCCACTAACATAGTTTCTAGGTCTCACGCAGTCGTCCGAGACCCGTCAGTGTATATGAAGCAGTAATTTAAATTTTGCAGAGGATTACCTGCAAACGCCAAGTTTTAAGTCGTCTCAGTTGTTTTAACCCTTTGTTACCTGACGGTATTTTAAAGTACCATCTCATATTTCATGGCTTTGTAATTATTCAGTAAATCCTACCCTTGTATTTTCCTCATGGTACTTTCAAGTACCCAATTCTTGAAACAGAGATATTTCATTTGAGGTTGGTAGGCCCTATTGATGAAAAACGTGGGAGATCGTTTTATTCTTAGGAGTGTAGTCATAGTGCTACCACTGATATTTTGATTGATTATTTATTAGCTCCTATTGTTACATTCGACCTGCAAGTGATCTCAGTACATGTAAGTATGCTTCTGTAATGCAATAAAATACTCAAATTCATGAAATTCGCAATTGGTGTGGATATGTAGCTAGTAAATGGCGAGGTACTTAGAAGTACCGTCAGGCCATATCGTGGGTCTCATGTTAGTCATATCCAAAACCGAAAGTAATGCTTTTCTTCAATAATTTAAGAATATTTCTCCAAATATTAAGACATACCGCATCTCAAATAAAAGTACTAGTATCTATTATATTACAGGTTTGCAATATGTGTGACAAAGCAGCCAGGTTGACTGATGATGATATCTGTAAGATAATAACAGAAGACTTGCCAGAAGATGATTCGGAAAATACTGATATAGGGGAGGAAGAAGAAGATGCGGGTGCAGATACGACCAATAGTTCTACTTTATTTGATGCCATATTTTATAATAAACTGGATGCAATAACTCGTGAAGCTGACGACGGAAATGTTGGAAACTTCCCCCCACGAGAATCGGACGTAGATGTGGATCCAGTCGCGTCTACCTCAAAAGCCTCTCCGATAATTAATATTGACAGGAAATTGAGAAAACGAGATTTGGAAACCAGAAGTACACAGTAGAGTATGAATGAAGGTTTGCACATTATTCCGAACTACCAATGAACTATACTATTACCTACTGCTGTTTGTATGCTAATAATACATCTTTCTTCCCCCAGGTCCAACAGGGGAAGTATTTTCTTCATGTGAAACAGCAACAGATGTAATAATAGCCGTGCTTGAACCGGTAATTGAAAATATGATGTTTCAGAGTAATTTGTATGCAACGCAGAAGGGTAAGACCCTAAACCTAAAAAAGGAGGAACTATTAGCATTTTTAGGCATTAATTTCTTTATGGGTTATCATAAGCTTCCTTCATGGAAAAACCACTGGTCAACAAGTGAAGACTTAGGAATCCCGCTAATTAGAAGAACAATTAGCCGTGACAAGTTTGACACCATACTCACAATGTTACACATCAATGACAATTCTAAAATTCCAGAAAATAACACGGACAAGCTTTACAAAGTTATGCCATCGGTAACAGCATTCAATGGTCATTTTCCAGACATTTACAAGGGAACAAGGGAACTTAGCATCGATGAGTCAATGATTTTGTTCAAGGGAAGGAGTAGTATCAAGCAGTACAATACCATGAAACAAATAAAAAGGGGTTATAAACTGCGTTGAATTGTAGATCAAAGGGGGTACATTCTGAAATTTGACATATATCTAGGGAAGAATCAGGTCCTAGAACAAGAATTCCAGAATTATGGGCTTGTGGAAAGAGTTGTGCTGAGCCTATCTGGGGACAACACAGAAAATTGATTTTGATAACTATTTTTACTTCTTTCCCACTTCTTGAAAGGTTGAAGGAGGAAAATACTCTAGCATATGGAACCATTAGAATGACTAGAAAGGGAATCCCATAGAATTTTATGCCTGAAAAAGAAATGAAAAGGGAGTGTTCTGACCATAGAATTTCTTCGATGGACATCAGTGTTTTTCTATGGAAAGACAGTAAAGGTGTGTGCTTAGCATCTAATTTCCATGGAACAGAAGCCACAACTGTTTCTAGGAAACTGAAGGATGGAAGTAATGTTACTGTTGATTGCCCGGTTGTTGTGCAAGACTACAATGCACACAAGGGTGTAGTGGACCATGCTGACAGACTTCGAGGCGTATATGGTTTAGACCGTCGATGATATAGATGTTGATTCCCATAGGGAATATATTGGTATTAGACCGTCGATCCAAAAAATGGTGGCATAGATTATTTTGAGGAATGATTGAGATAGCATTTGCCCAATGCCTACATCATATACTATAATCTGCATGAAAAAGTCCCTCTAATATCATTCCGGCGTAATGTGGCCCTAGAACTGATGAACCAGAAAGAAATTCCTCTTCCAGGAAAACTTTCACGTGATATGAGCCCACCAATCTCATCAGAGCAAACTTGTCTACCAAAAAGGAGGAAAACAGAATATTCTGTGCCCAGTGATGTCAGACTAAGTAATCGTGGAAATCATTTTGTTGTTTTTGTAAAAAACCGTGGTCGATGTGAGGTGTGTTCGAGAAAGAAGATGCAGTCAAGACCGCATTCAAAGTGCGCTACATGTAGTGTTTTTCTTTGCTGCAATGAAAAAAGAACTGCTTTGAAGAGTATCATAATGTGTCAGTTGTACCTATAGGATGTATGCAAGATGTTCTACATATGAACAATAATATTAGGAAACCTCACTCTTATTACACATATTTGCTTTAAATTTTGCTTTTACATTCTTGTAATAGTTTTAGGTATGAAAAACATGTTCTACTAATATCTTGAGACAATAAATGTGATATAATTCCAAAATATGAACATTCTTATCTATCCGAATATGAAGCCTCCTATATGCCTGACGGTACTTAAAAGTACCTGGCCCCAAAAACATACCAAAAATTCAAATTATGATTTGAAAGTATTAGTATATACTATTTGAACATATTCCATTAGAATAAAGTGAAAAAATGAGTATAATTATTTTTCACTATTCAGGAAACAAAGGGTGTTAAGGTGTGTGAAAGTGCCTTAATTCACATATATATTCGTTTTTATTTACACCTGTATACATTGTTACACTTTGATTTCTGTTTCTGAGTATTGATTATAATAACATAGGCCTATCTCTGCTGACCCATACATTCCACACTTGTAGCGGGATGAGGTACGAATAAGCACAGCATGTATTCAACATTCATAAGCTAGAGATTTGCGATTAGGTCTCATTTAAATAGCTGTAAATTCATAACAAGAATATGCAGGTAATGTTATGCTAATAATAAACTTGGAGGTATCTTAACCTGTTAAACATGCAATGATGTAACTAGGCTGTTGACCACGAACAATGGTGGAGTTACATAAACATTTAACATTGACCCAGAGCCCCAAATAATTCCCTGACTCTCGCGTGCTCAGCCACATAAGACAAGGTCCATCATTCATTCCAGCGGAATGATATTACAGTGCGTGGAGCAAGACGTAGTCCAGCGTCCCTGCACGGGAACATAAAATTCCTGTCGTTGCAGTGTTTAAGTGCACAGGCATGTAAGGCACAGATGTCGTACTCACATTAGAGCGTATTCACCTGTGTTTAACGACACACTTCCAGTAGAAAAGTTCAGACATTATTTTTCTGTCATCAAACAGCAGGAATAGAGGAAATTAGACATAAAATGCTAAAATATATTATGGTAAGTTAGAGAAATATATTTTTTTACAATTTGCCTTACGTCCCACCGACACAGATACATAGGTTTTATGGCGACGATGCAATAAGGAAGCGCTTGGAGTAGGAAGGATGCGATCGACGCCTTAATTATGGTACAAGCCCAGATTTTTCCTGGTGTAGAAATGAAAAACCACGGAAGACCATCTTCAGGGCTGCCAACAGTGGAGTTCGAACCCACAATCTCGCGAATGCATAAATAGGATTATGGTGGAACTAGGAAGAGGTACCTTTTGACCGGAGAAAACAGGCATTCTGTGAGCAATGGGACGGGAAGGATTGGATTAACTATCGAGCAATTTCCTTCATCAATTCACCAGGTAAGGTGTTCAAGGGAATTTTAAAGGTTCAGTCAATGGGGGAGATAAAGTTGGATACAAACTAGTAAGGTTTTCAATCACACAGGATTGATTGCCAGAATTGATTTTTGAATGCGTTAAGTAGTAGAAAAATGCTAAGAGACTACCGTAGGCAGATTTACGTTTCGTCGGTCTAGAGATGGCATAAAACGGAGTAGGCCTATACAAAGGGAAGTTATACTGTCCATATTGAAATATTATGTGATCAGTGACTATTATAGGCTCTGAAAAGCTTATCTATTGACAGTCAGACAGCAGTGAAGATTACCGGACAAGTGTCTGCGCGGTTTGAGTCACGTAGCTAACAACTTGCATTCGTAAGCGTGGGTTCGAGCTCTGCTTTCGGCAGTCCTGAAGATGATATTCTGTGGTTTCCCATTTTCACACCAGGCAAATGTTGGGTCACAGTCGCTTACTTCCCACTCCTAGCCTTTTCCTATCCCATCGTCACCATAAGACCTATCTGTGTTGGTGCGATGTAAAAAAAAAAAAGAAAGCAGTTAGGATTGATAGGAGAACGAGGTCTTGGTTCAAAGGAGTTATAAGAATTAGATAGGGGTGTAATCATTCATCATGATTACTTACAGTTTTATCAGATAATTCAGTGAATAGTTTCAGTTGGTTAGAAACATGCTATAGGAATCAGTTTGTCCGATGTGACGATTGGATATTAATGAATTGAAATTCTGCAATGTAATATCTTGAATCCAGAAAAAAAAAAAGCAGAAAATATCACATGAAAATTATGTCAAATTTAGTTAGGGGCAGTGGATTACCAAAGTTCAAGAACTTACAACTCTACGCCGTGTTTCACTGAGCGTCCACTAGGTGTAGTGCTCAGTGTGCCGAGGTTAATAGAAAGAAAAAAAAAAAAAAAAAAAAAAAAAAAAAAAACAAGAAAAAACTCAAATCCTAATCAAAACCACGTGGGAGGAGTTGGAGCATGAGGTGTGTAGGTTTCAGTGTAAAGGCTGAGAATATATAGTCTGAATAACGATGAATAAAAGTATCCACAAATTATTTGTCAATATTGAAATGCTAGTGTGTAACGTTGACCATCACGAGCCCTCCTGTTATTATTATTATTATTATTATTATTATTATTATTATTATTATTATTATTATTATTAATGGCGTGTGGTCTCCGAAAGGCCTGGTGCAGGTCTTTTGAGTTGATGGCGTACAGGCGATCTGCGGGTCTGAGAGGATGGGGCCGTACCTATGATGAATTCTAATGCTGAAGATGGCACACACATACAGCCCCTGGACCACTGATATTAACCAATGAAGGTTAAAATCCTCGACCCGGCCGGTAATCGCACCCGGGACCCTCCGGACCAAAGGCGAATACCTTAACGATTTAGCCATGGAGCCGGACCTCCCGTGGATGGGAGCAGTAGAATACATCAAATATATCTTCCCCACCTGTTGTAAAAGGCAACTAAACGAGGTAAACCTTAGAATCTCTCAACTTAGAAGCGTGGGTGGCCTGAACTTGTCCCCTAGATGTTTCTGACATCATTTCACTCGTCTCCGATTTCCCACTTTTATATTTCTTATCCGACCCCCTCGATCCCTCTTTCGAGAAGATTTGCGAGACCTAAGGTGTCATTCATTTTCACGTCTTTCAAGGCCTTCCCTTTTGTCTATATGCGCATTCCTCGAAAGATTGACTTGTTCCAGATATTCCGCTACATAGTGTTAAGAGAGGATGGTTGCCCAGTTGAATGCCCTCTTAATCCTCACCACCATCACTGCCACCATTATCTTGAAAATTGTCATTTCTCCAGAATGTGGCAGTTAGTTTAAATGAGTTGGTGCATTAAGAGATTACAGGCACTGGGCTTATTCAAGTCCACGCCAGCATCATTTACGTCATCAACACTGTCAAAACGTTTTATACCCATACGCTCATTCAAGTTTTCAAACAGGTGAAAATCCCATGTTACTAGGTCTGGACTACAGGGCGAATGTGCACATGTTTTCCAGTGAAAAAGTGCTATGTCTTCATAAAATCATGCCTCTAGGATGGTTCTGAATAGCCTGACGGAGACTTCTAAGAGTAGTAGGATATGGAGTCAGTATTTATGGTCGTGGATTATTAGTTGACATAATTCATGGAAATTATGACAATAATTCAAATACCAGCATTGTTTGTATGTTGTATGTTGACAATGATCTTGCCCTGGCCATCTCACGAATGTTGAAATAGTGGAAATACATCTAACTACTGCCCTCAAAAATTTCTTCACTCATTATGATGCAAACCAGCTCAGACCTAATCCTGCAAAGACAGAAGTTTCTGCCTTTCATTTGAAAAACAAACTAGCACATCAGAAGCTGAACGTCATGTGGTCAGATATCGAACTACATTTCTATCACACTACTAAACATCTCGGAGTAATATTTAACAGAACTCTCACTGTCAAGAATCACTGTTTAAACAGGAACCAGAAAGTCTCCTCCCGGAATAACCTGTTCGCAAACTGGCTGGATGGAATTGCGGTAGTCAACTACAAAGTATCCGCCCGGCAGCAATGACCCTTTGTTACTCGGTCGCAGAATATGCATCTCCGGTTTGGTCCTCGTCATCACATGCCAAACAGGTGGATAAGGCCCTCACTGGCACTTGCTGGTTGGTGACAGACTGAAGTTTACTCCGGTCGAAAAGCTATCAGCTTGCAGGGATTGCACCACCACATATTCGAAGAGAAGTGGCTGCGAACAAGGAGAGGATATCATACACCCCTACTGCAGAGAATGAAGTCGTGGAACAGTTTCTTAAGAACATCTCAGGAACTAATCGGATCAGCCCAAAAATCTAGATTGGAACTAGTGTAAAGAAGGTTTCCCAGCATTCCTGGACAGATAACAGTAACTCAATGCTTGCCACCTGGCCACAAGGTGAACTGAACAAGTGGAAATGTCCACTGGGCCCATCCTCTAGTATAGAAGACGCAATATTTCAAGGTACACAGAATGCACTTTCTGTAGCAACGTTTTGATCTAATTGCGTATAATGTAGAAAAATGAAAATGAAAATCCAAGCCTGTTTCCAGTCATTCGACCAGGCCAGGAATGGAATGAATGAAGCACCCATCTAGCAGCGAGGTTAGGAATTGGACCGGCTGCCGAAGCCTATCGCACTACTCTGGGGCAATGATTAATGACTGACAGGTTAAATGAAAAGTTGCTGCAATGGAAGATGACAGGGAAAGCTGGAGTTCCCGGGAAAAACCTTTCCTGCCTTCACTGTGTCCAATACAAATCTCGCATGGAGTGACTGGGATTTGAACCATGGAACCCAGCGGTGAGAGGCCGCGCTGCCGCCTGAGACACGGAGGCTGTGTAAAATGTTACTGAGTGTAATTTTAACCTATGTTCCAGATATTTCTGATACGAGTATAATAATAATAATAATAATAATAATAATAATAATAATAATAATAATAATAATAATAATAATTTCATGTAAATCTCCGGTGCCGGGCCTGTGGTGATGGGGCAGCATGCCTACCTCTTACACGGAGGCCTCGGGTTCGATTCTCCACCTGGTCAGGGATTTTTACCGGGACCTGTGGGCTGGTTCGAGGTCCACTCAGCTTACGTGATTAGAAATGAGGAGCTATCTGACGGTGAGATAGCGACCCGGTCTAGAAAGCCAAGAATAACTACCGAGAGGATTCGTTGTGCTGACCACACGACACCTCGTAATCTGTAGGCCTTTGGGGCTGAGCAGCGCTCGCTTGATAGACCAAAGCCCTTCATGGGCTGTATTGTCATGGGGTTTGGTTTTGGTTTGGTTTGGTAAATCTCCGAAGATAATGAGAACAGGTGTTGAACAGTCTGAGGAAATAGAGGTACCTTAGCTCAAGAGAATCAGCCTGTGTCAGTGTGAAGATGACCAGAATGTAAGACATGTATCTCATTGTCCATGTTCTTGGAAATCTTGCAGTTGATTAAGGTACATGACTACACCATAGCTGTTTGTCGTTTCTGAGCGAAGATAGCGCAGATAGAACTACATGTTATCCATAATTTGGTACATACATATCAAAGTAAATTAGTATATCCTTTATGTAGCCATTAGTTTGT
Source organism: Anabrus simplex (assembly GCF_040414725.1). Classification (NCBI taxonomy): domain Eukaryota; kingdom Metazoa; phylum Arthropoda; class Insecta; order Orthoptera; family Tettigoniidae; genus Anabrus; species Anabrus simplex. Next base: position 621,349,876 of record NC_090265.1, on the reverse strand, counting down.
GTCAGTTCTTTTTGACATCAATATGTCTTCGAGCTGGGGGTCATCCGACTATTTGTGTTACGAAATAGTGTCACGGAACAAAATGTGTGACGCGAAGTTACCTAGCAACAGTACCTTGAGAGCTGCACGGGCCGTGGATCTGTACAAAGAGAGCTTCACAGGCCGTGGATCTGTATAAAGAGAGCTTCACAGGCAAAGAGAGCTTCACAGGCCGTGGATCTGTATAAAGAGAGCTTCACAGGCCGTGGATCTGTGAGAGCTTCACAGGCCATGGATCTGAATAAAGAGAGCTACACAGGCCGTGGATCTGTACAAAGAGAACTTCACAGGCCGTGGATCTGTATAAAGAGAGCTTCACAGGCCATGGATCTGAATAAAGAGAGCTACACAGGCCGTGGATCTGTATAAAGAGAGCTTCACAGGCCATGGATCTGTATAAAGAGAGCTGCACAGGCCGTGGATCTGTATAAAGAGAGCTTCACAGGCCATGGATCTGTACAAAGAGAACTTCACAGGCCGTGGATCTGTATAAAGAGAGCTTCACAGGCCATGGATCTGTATAAAGAGAGCTGCACAGGCCGTGGATCTGTATAAAGAGAGCTTCACAGGCCATGGATCTGTATAAAGAGAACTTCACAGGCCATGGATCTGTATAAAGAGAGCTGCACAGGCCATGGATCTGTATAAAGAGAGCTACACAGGCCGTGGATCTGTATAAAGAGAGCTTCACAGGCCATGGATCTGTATAAAGAGAGCTGCACAGGCCGTCAATCTATACGTCATGGTCATCTATCAATACTTCACATAACAGCCTGCACGGTTGTTAGGCAACATTGCGTCTCACTATTCATCGCAAAACAAATTGAAAAATCACACAATTTATGATCATTTGATTTTCCCAGAGGGAAATTAAACACATTTGTTTCTTTCGTTTTTCAGTTGTAATAGTTAAACATTGGTTCTTTATGTATGATTTCTTTATTATTATGTATGTGTAAGTTTACTTTGCTTGTCTTAGATTTCCTTTCATGCATCGCTATTGACAGGAATAAATAGATAGAGTAATGTTTCAGGACTGTCCCAGAAAACAGATGTTATGAGTTTCTATGATAACGAAGCGTATTTCAGTTTGAATTATATGTGTATGAATATAAGAAGCGCTGCGAAAATACAGGGCGAACTGAACATGGGACGAACATTTTCTTCTTTCAATCCTTAAAATTAGGAGCCATAGTAGAAAGGAATAATTTGAGTCAACTTTATTGAATTCACTCTTATTTCCTTTTGATAATAAACAATGAAGAGAAAAAAGCAAAGGTTTTGAGCATTCCGATCTATTTTTCTTTAATTCAGCCTCCTAAAATTTACTTTTCCCATTTTTTCTTGACGATGGGACGGGAAAGGACTACAAGCGAGAAGAAAGCGATCATGGCCTTTATCAACGTACATCCCCAGCATTTGCGTGGTGTGAAAATGGCAACCCACGGGAAAATATCTTCACGGCTGCCGGCAGTGGGGTTCGAACCCACTATTTCCCGAATGCAATTTGACACCTACGTGAAAAGCCACTCGCTCTGCACTTTTCCTGAAACAAAATTTCTACAATAATATTCTTTAAAAGGGCTGATGACCTAGATGTTAGGCCCCTTTCAACAGCAAGCATCATTTTCTCTCAAACACGTTCTTAAATTTATCTACCGTACCTCGATTTATCTCAGTATTCGTAATAGTTATTCTTCGTCATTTATAACGGTTGGCATTACGATATCTCTATAGAAGCAATGTTATTTTAGCGAACTTTACCCATTTTAAGGCCCTAAAGTAGTGAAAAATGAAATGGTGTGTGGCCTTTAGTGCCGGGAGTGTCCGAGGACAAGTTCGGCTCGCCAGATGCAAGTCTTTCGATTTGATACCCGTAGGCGACCTGCGAGTCATAATGAGAATGAAATGATGATGAAGACGACACGTAAACCCAGCCCCCGTGCCAGCGAAATTAACCAATGATGGTCAAATTTCCCGACCCTGCCGGGAATCGAACCCGGAACCCCTGTGACCAAAGGCCAGCACGCTAACAATTTAGCCATGGAGCCGGACCCCTAAAGTACTAGAATGTAAATACTTAGTCTATTTCAATTACATATGAACAGGAATAAAAAGGAGGAAGGGAGAACACCTTAAAACAGAGGAGGAAGTTTTTGTCGATTTTGTTGATTTAGTGTATTACAGGATGTGAGGACGCAAAGAGAATATTAATTAATTAATTAATTTTTAGTTATTTATTCATTTAATTACTAGCATTAATGTAATGTACTTGTGCTTCGCTACGGTATTCTACATTGCATACGGACTTCTGCGTAAATTACTGTACACGCGGTGAGTAAGATTTCATTAAATTGTATGTCCCTTAGCGTCATTTGAGAAACAACATGGGGAGGTCCCCGTACGTTCCTTCCCCATATAAGGTGCGAGTTGTCGAGTTCCCAGGGCAATCTAGTTCGGAAGTTTCTACTATAAGGGCAAGCTCACTTCCCTGCTGCCATTCATAGTCTAATTGGGAATTTTTCATTATAATATCACCTCCCCTTGCCCACTGCCAGTCACACTCGATTTGGGGAGGTTTCATAACAATGGTAGGCTTCCTTTCCTACTGCCAGTCCAAATTGCGTTGTGGTGTTATCATTATAACGGCAGCCCATCTTTTCTACTGCCAGTCACAATCCAGTTGAGAAATTTTGCTTATAATGGTGGGCACCCTTGTCTACTGCCAGACACAATCGAGTAGGGGAGTTTTGACCAATATTGCATGAATGTATATGCACATTTGTAAGTACAGACCTTCATTCCGAGATTATCTGCTTCTAAACGGTACCTCATATCGACAAATAGATTGCGCCAATGGAGGTTAATTTTAGCGATACATGGCTGGCCTTATAATATTTTCTCGTATATCTTCTATGTAAGCGTTAGATTGAGTTGTAAACTTTGAATAGGGTGAAATTTGGATAGAGTTTTTACACAATGCTTTCATTTTCGCATACTTATGTGGCAGGTAGAATCATAACATTTAGCTTACAAATGGCCACTGTTCCTTCCTACGTGCAAACCGAATTTGAAGATTATATATTTTCTATAAGTGTGTAAAATTATAAAATATATTTGTGAAAATTACACAATTTACCTAAAATCGAGAATGCAGCAGCTGCACGTCTCTCTAAATTGACCAACGATCGTGCTATTTGTTTTGTTACACGACATACCGTTTAGCCACCAAATACCTTGAAACGAAGGTCAGCACCACCAGTAAAATTGCCTCCATATTTCGATATTTTTGGGAGGAAAATTGAAAAAATTCAACAGCTTGAAACTTTTCCGCTAGTCACAGGTTAATTACAATTACAATTACAGTTTTCTACCTCGTCTGGCAGACTATGCCGCCAACTTAATTTGGGAGGAGGGGATTAATAAATATGACTTTCAGGAAGCTTTTAAGCCCATGAAAACTATAGGTCATCGCTTTGGAAAAATATACCCCACAGGATGAAAGAAATACTTACACATGTGTTATTATGCTGGGCCCCAACTTTGGAAAAAACCCAACCTGGCCCTTCGGGGACTTATTGAAATTTTCGATTTTTGCAGGGATGCTGAGGTTATCAGCTGCTGCTCTGGTAGCGAGTCTTCAGTTTCTAAAGATGCCTCGAAGTGTCTCATTAATTCACGTGTATTTTCAAGACCGACTTCCATTTATTTATTTATTTATTTATTTATTTATTTATTTATTTATTTATTTATTTATTTATTTATTCATTCATTTATTCATTTATTTATTTATTTATTTATTTACAGGGTTTGCTGAAAGGTGAGGACAAAGGAATGCAAAGCCGAGGCTACTACCACTCAACCAAAAGGTGTAGTCACAGTCCTGCAAGAGTTCTCACCGTGAAGAAGTGGGGACATGGAAGCTGAAGACCAGCATGAAGCAAACAGCAAAAGATCGCCCAGGAGAAGGCGGTTCAAGCGAGACCTTCAGAATCGGCTGAACTCCATCACTATGGAATACGAAACGCATACAACATTGGAAAGCACAAAACTCTATCAGTGGGTCTTAAGTGTATTAAAAAAATGATTAATTTTAATCATTGAAAGATGTTGAATTACTCTTAAACAAAATGTGTCCTAGTCCTTGAATGAATGGTCAGCGTTGAGGTCTTCGGTTCATAGGGCCCCAGATTCGGGGAATTTAATCGCGTGTAATTAATTCTTCTGGCTCGGGTACTGGATGTTTATGTTTGTCCCAACACTTTTCTCTTCATATGCAGACAACACACTACACTAACAACCACCACAGAAACACGAAATAGTGATTACACCCCTGCGTATACGCCATCCGGCTGGAAAACATGGCCAAATCCACATGTGCAACATAGTTCCCACTCTCGACCATACAGTGCGGAAAAAGTGGTAATTAAATTTAATTTCGTGTGGCTATTTCTAGCCGAGTGCAGATCTTGTACGGCAGACCCTCCGATGAGGGTGGGCGGCATCTGTTATGTGTAGGTAACTGCGTGTTATTGTGGTGGAGGATAGTGTTATGTGTGGTGTGTGAGTTGCGGGGATGTTGGGGACAGCACAAACACCCAGCGCCTGGCCAATTGGAATTAACCAATGAAGGTTAAAACCCCAGGTCCCTGTGAACCGAAGGACAGTACGCTGACCATTCAGCCAACGAGTCGGACTGGGAAAAGCGGCAAAATATGAAGAAGAAGAACTCCTAATCAAAATGTATGTTTAATTTAACTTGTTGAATAAATTTAAATATACAGTTAAGCCTACTATTATTGTAATGTTGGAAACATTTCCTATCAGACAAAGTAGGAGTCCCCATACTACGAAAAACGTAAATTTAAGCAATTTTCTCAATCATGCTGAAAGTTGAAGGGCTAAAGGGCTCGGAAAGGTTTCAAATTGTGAGTCTTTGATAGCTCTATAAAACTAAAAAACAAATTTCGAAAATCACTTCCATTTCAAAATGTAGTTCCGAAAAAACGGCGTAAAATGGCTTGTTTCTTTACTCGTATTCTATATTCAAATCTCAGCCAAATTAACTTATTTGCATAATTATTTCTGTAGTGGATTCCTTCGTTGAATACCCTCACGTATGTATTAATTTTGGAAATGTCAACACCACATGTAGTTACAAGGGCTTAAGTGAAACTCTGCATTGACTCACATTAGTGCTCGTAGTGGAAGGGAAAGGCAAACTGCTGGTCATATCGACCGAATAACGATTAAGGAAAGAATTGTAATTTGTAGGAATAAATAATAAATATATCCTCATACTGTATGATTTACCTAAAATTCGTAGCTCATATCCCTAGGAAGTTTTCAACATTGAGTTGCTTGGCTGAATCACAATCATTTTTTAATACTACCACCAAGAAACATGGTTTCTCGGAAAAATGAATTAGGACGTTTGAACATTAGGAAACAGACTTAAGAATAGTAGGCTTTAAGAAATTAGTGAACCGATTTTGAGTGATATGACTGCCAGTACGATGGGCGAACACAACAGCTCTCTTCCTTGTTTACTAAAGCGTCTGTGCGTTTCCGAGTACACTCAGCCCTGTATTACACATACTGTTATGCCTGCTTCATTCAGCATTGCCACACGGAAACACTATTTTGAGTTCTTCACTTGGCATACGTTTGTTTTCATGAACTTTACTGCCCTTCAGAAACAAGTTGCCAAAGCTCAATTGATGACAGTGAATGTTAACTTTGGGAAAATCTTCCATTTCACAGAAGATTAGAAATAGAAGCTAAACATAAGCAACGAATAGAATTTGGAATTAAGAACATTAGTTTTCAAAGAGAGAAGATAAAATGTTACGATAAGGAACAATGAAAGTTATAAAAAAATTGAAGGACTGCCCAATCACCACACCTCCCGTGGAACTTAAGGACACACGTTAGTTATTTCCTTTAGCGTGGAGCAAGTTTTGCATGGAAATCGAGAGAATGAAACAGTGATGATATGACTGAGCACGAATGAATACATGATTTGGTTTTGACGTAATAAAAGATGATGTGGTTAAACCAAGTGGAGTGAGCGCGCGTGTTAACGGGCTACAGCTGTGGAAGCAAGGTCTGCATGCGGGAGACGAGTGGGTTCGAACCCCACTGTTGGCTGTCCTGAGAATAGTTTACTTCCAGGTAAATGCCGGGGGAGTTCCTATTTATAGATCATATCCGATTCCTTTTATCTCCTTCTCCATTTCATGTGTTTATTCTTCAATAACCCTTGAATTGATTGGTGACAGCAAGGGCATCCGGCCATAAAACATGGTATATAATTTCACCTCATTCTTATCCCTGCATCAGGAAACGAGACTAAGGGGTAGATATACACACAAGAGGATATGGTTGAAGGTAAACTTCATTATAGCTTCCTTATTTGCTCGTTAGAGATATTCTCTCTTTGAAAATATATATTTTTAAATGTAGAATACAGAAAACAGAAAATGATTCAGTTGTGTATTTTCTGAAGAAATATTGTGCCTGAAACATGTACGTAAGATTTGTAAATAGAGATAGTTGTATGTGCTGTTAGGACCATGTAGCTGTTAGCTTACATTTGGGAGATGAGGGTTCGAACCCCATTCTTGACAATCCTGAATATGTTTCTCCATGGTTTCTGACGTTTCCACCAGACTAATGCTTAGCCTGTACCCTAATTAAGACCACGGCAGCCTCTTTCCCAGTCCTAGCCCTGTGCCGGGCTGAATAGCTCAGAAGGTAAAGCGCTGGCCATCTGAACGCAACTTGGCAGGTTCGATCCTGGCTCAGTCCGGTGGTATATGAAGGTGCCCAAGTATATCAGCGTGCCGGTAGACTTACTGACACGTTTAAGAACTCTTGCGGGACAAAATTATTGTGCCTCTGTGTCTCCGAAAACTGCAATAGTAATTAGTGGGACATAAAATAAAAAACAATCTTATTTATCTTAGCCCTGCGCTACCACCGTAAGACCAGTCTGAGTTAGTACGAGGTAAAACACATAGTAAAAAATAAAATTAAAAACGTTACAATGTTTTTCTGATGAGTTCGCCCGAATGAAATAAATTCAAATGCATTTTCCCAAAGCATGTGTTTTATTGAGTTTTCCCTTTGTGTTAGGAACGCCTCATAGGTATTTCTTACGGATACAAATGAATATAGGAGCTGTTCTTGAGCTGAATTAGCGAGGCTAAATTGAGGATAGACTAAAGGGGATGGTGAAGTAAAGAGAAAGTGAAACGATGTAACACATACACCGAAGGAAGGGTCATGCCTGGGTGCATTGAAAGAGTCGTAAAAGACTTCAGTTTGCGATTTTTCTGAGTTATGGAAATAAGGCAGATAAAAGATCAGGTAATAAGGAAATGGCTGTATGTCCAGATTTACCTTGCAGAGAACAATGCTGCACCTCGTAAACATTCTATAATCCTGTTGTCTACAGGTGTTCTTCACATCGTGATTATAGTGAAATTTAATTTATTCACGATAGAGAGTAGTCAACAACCCAAGCATCTATATCTCCGGAGATTTCAATGATGATTTGGCCGAAGAGGCATGATACTGTATCTGAATTAATGCTGTTACTGGCGTCTAATCAAGACCGTAGTGACCAGTCACAATTCAGGCAGGTTTTCTTTCTAACAATTTACTTTACGTCACACCGACATATATACAGTAGGGATTATGGCGACGATGGGATAGGAAAGGGCTAGTAGTGGGAAGGAAGCGGCCGTGGCCTTATTTAAGGTACAGTCTCAGCATCTGCCTGATGTGAAAATGTGAAACCACGGAAAATCATCTTCAGGCTGCCGACATTGGGGTTCGAACCCACAATCTCCCAAATGCAAGCTCATGGCTGCGCGCCCCTAACCGTTTGGCCAGCTCGCTTGGTAGGCAGTTTTGATTCCACATAAAACCAGACGTCCTGAAGGTAACATCACGATATCAAACGACACGTATTTTGGCCAGCTTGCCTTTGATTAGCCATTCTTTCGAGAAAAGTACTATTTACCGTGCTTAACCATATGAAATAGGTAGAAGATTGAAGAAAAAGTAAATATTGAAACATAGGATTTGATTAAAGAAATCTCAACAGATCAGTTTCTCCGCCAATGTTGTTTGCCTGGGAAGAATGACTCGTATCAAGTAGGAGTACACCAGTTTCCTTTATGGTGAACACTGTAATGAATTAGAAATGCCTGCAAACTGATAATACACTGACTGACAGAGCAAATGCAACACCAAGAAGGAGTGGTTCAAAAGGGATGAAAGTTGGGGAAAAAACAGAGACGGCACGGACGAATAATTGATGTTTATTTCAAACCGATATGCAGGTTACACAATGCGCACGGCATCGACTCAGTAGGATGTAGGACCACCGCGAGCGGCGATGCACGCAGAAACACGTCGAGGTACAGAGTCAATAAGAGTGCGGATGGTGTCCTGAGGGATGGTTCTCCATTCTCTGTCAACCATTTGCCACAGTTGGTCGTCCGTACGAGGCTGGGGCAGAGTTTGCAAACGGCGTCCAATGAGATCCCACACGTGTTCGATTGGTGAGAGATCCGGGGAGTACGCTGGCCACGGAAGCATCTGTACACCTCGTAGAGCCTGTTGGGAGATGCGAGCAGTGTGTGGGCGGGCATTATCTTGCTGAAACAGAGCATTGGGCAGCCCCTGAAGGTACGGGAGTGCCACCGGCCGCAGCACATGCTGCACATAGCGGTAAGCATTTAACGTGCCTTGAATACGCACTAGAGGTGGCGTGGAATCATACGCAATAGCGCCCCAAACCATGATGCCGCGTTGTCTAGCGGTAGGGCGCTCCACAGTTACTGCCGGATTTGACCTTTCTCCACGCCGACGCCACACTCGTCTGCGGTGACTACCACTGACAGAACAGAAGCGTGACTCATCGGAAAACACGACGTTCCGCCATTCCCTCATCCAAGTCGCTCTAGCCCGGCACCATGCCAGGCGTGCACGTCTATGCTGTGGAGTCAATGGTAGTCTTCTGAGCGGACGCCGGGAGTGCAGGCCTCCTTCAACCAATCGACGGGACGGGAAATTGTTCTGGTCGATATTGGAACAGCCAGGGTGTCTTGCACATGCTGAAGAATGGCGGTTGACGTGGCGTGCGGGGCTGCCACCGCTTGGCGGCGGATGCGCCGATCCTCGCGTGCTGACGTCACTCGGGCTGCGCCTGGACCACTCGCACGTGCCACATGTCCCTGCGCCAACCATCTTCGCCACAGGCGCTGCACCGTGGACACATCCCTATGGGTATCGGCTGCGATTTGACGAAGCGACCAACCTGCCCTTCTCAGCCCGATCACCATACCCCTCGTAAAGTCGTCTGTCTGCTGGAAATGCCTCCGTTGACGGCGGCCTGGCATTCTTAGCTATACACGTGTCCTGTGGCACACGACAACACGTTCTACAATGACTGTCGGCTGAGAAATCACGGTACGAAGTGGGCCATTCGCCAACGCCGTGTCCCATTTATCGTTCGCTACGTGCGCAGCACAGCGGCGCATTTCACATCACGAGCATACCTCAGTGACGTCAGTCTACCCTGCAATTGGCATAAAGTTCTGACCACTCCTTCTTGGTGTTGCATTTGCTCTGTCAGTCAGTGTATATAAAACAAAGTGATGTCTAACTCAGACGAAGAGTATGAATGTAGTTTAACAAACTGTGGACGTTTCAACTGTAAGATACAAGGTTTTCAAATCCTGGCAGTGATAAGCGTTTTGCATCTATCCCTGTGTCATTCATCAGTTCCTGGTCAAACGTCCAGCAGTAAGAGGGTGAATATTACAGGGAATAACTTCCAGTAGAGAATGTATTTTTCGATTTGAAGGCTGATCGAGAGGATATGCTGGCCGTATCATTCTTATATCCCATACCAGATATAACCCAGCTCCATTACTGAATAGCCAGCGTTTTGGCCTTAACTCATCAGGGCATCGGGAATTTAATCGTAAAGAGTTAATTCTTTTGACTTGGGACTGGGCCTTTATGACGTCCCCAACATTCCTGCAACTCGCAAACCACACACAACACATCCTTCAAACACTAACACGCAGTTCCCCATACACGGCAGATGCCACCCAACCCCGTTTGAAGGTCTGCCTTACAAGGATTGCACCAGGCTATCATTAACCAGACGAAATTTACAAACATATACCAGACGTAAGGATTGTGTAGAGCTTTATTATATCCTCCTCAGAATCGTTAGAAGACACAATATGGTATTATAAAAATATGCTTCTTATTACCTTAAACATGCGTATGTTATTACACTACAATTACTAGGATATAACTTCTTCTTCTTTATTTTATTCTTCATAAGCTTGAAGATGTCCATTGGTGAGCATAGGCCTCTTCCAGTTTCTTCCATGCCGTCCTCTGCCACTTAGTCTTTATCCACTTCCTCCCCAGATGACGTTCGATTTCATCCTAACATCTTGTCTGTGGCCGGCCGACGCTTCTTCTTGACTCTTGGGGGTATTGACTGTACCAGAGCTTTGGCCACTTGAGGTTATTTCCCGCCACATGATCCGTCCATTGCAACTTGATCCTCGCTACTCGCTCTACCACATCTGTGATTTCTATCCTGCTCCTCATTTCCTCATTCCGGAATCGGTCTCGTAAGCTGACTCACATCATCACCCGCCCTATTGCTCGCTGACAGGCACTGAGCCTGTTAGTAGTTCGCTTCGTGATGGTAGCAATTTCGAGTCCATAGGTTGCGAGAGGTAGAATCCACTATTTTCCTGTTGAGACTCAGAAGGATTGTTGAGTTTAGGAGGATGTAGCTCTGTTTGTCGAAAGTCATCCAACTCAAGCCTTATTCATCTGATGATCTCAGCTATCTGGTGTAACATTCTATTCAAATCCATCTTCCCGCTATTGAAGTTCAAAATCAGGTACACCCGAGTCTATCTGAACCACTGAACGCTACCGCCACATCATCTGCGAGTCCTATAAGAGAGAAGTTAAACTGCCATATTATTTTCGAAATTTCAACTTGGTTATGTGGTAGGCTAGAACTATCATATATTAGGAAATGTTAGGCCCATAGAGTCTCCGTCGATAAACCTACAGGGTCATTATGGTTAAAATCAAAATCAATAATTTAGCGGCATAAAGGGTAGGAGAATACGGGTGTCATATAACTCAAATGAGAATAATATTTTTAAATTTTAAAATCAAAGGGGTTTATTATAATCCCGATGATGATGAAAAATGACGCAAATATACAAGGTGAATACATAATCGAATTTCACATAGTTAAAAATTGTATTGTTGAGCATTGTTCAAATTTTAGGGATAAGACCGAATATAACCATTCAGTTAGAGTCTATTTCATGACTTCATGTGTACGGAGTATTAAGTATTAATCACTGAAGCTACTCCCAATTTTACTGGACAAACAAAATCATAATACCGTACTCAAATAGAACAAATCTGAGTGACACCTAATCTAACATAAATCGATTTCCCACTGGAATAACCGTAGATAATATAACATAAACAAACACAAACTTCAGATGCCATGGGTTCGAATCGAACACCCACTCGTATATACACGAACCCGTCGCACCAATGGTAGACACCACTGTCGACGCTGAATGACATCACAACACAATTAAACACATAAACACTCAAGTGAAATATGGAAAATATATACACAAAACGAAGGTGAACGCTAACCACCAGTCCCCACATTATGAGATTGCCAGTCGCACACCCAGAGCCAAACCCGAAATATACGATTTTTGCAGTGGACCTGAAGTCCCTACTAATATATGCATGAAAAAATTAATAAAAAGAAACCGAGTTATTGATATCTGACATTTATTTAAGTCGACTGAGGAAATGATTCAATTAGCACTCCAGGCAGGAATAAATATGAGAAACCTTTCACATGTCACAAATACGGACCACGATTTCACGGTGTGGGGTCGAAGGCACGAAAAAGGTACATGAGGCTCACTCTAAAATACAAGTCCCCGGTTTGCCCAGCCTCTCGGCCGTAGGCGTGGCAACGGGATATAACTTGTCGCTATCTAGGGAAGAACAATATAGTCACTTTAAATATCACATACACACATCAATTCGCTTCATAAAATAAACACCCTCATTACAGCTAGGTGATTCATAATTAATTTCTTATTTCTTAATTCAAAAAGCCTTCACATGTGTCCATCCACAATCTGACTTCAAAAATTCTCACCGTGTGTCCTGACTTCATATCCATTCTAACATCGTCGCCTGACGCATTTTTCAGCAGACTATTTTCTTTCCTTCGCACACAATCTTTCGCACAGCTGGTCCGATAGTAACCCATCAGACATACAAATCAAAATAACAAAACACCAGCTTCTATATTATTATTGTTGTGAATCTTCTAAAATGGGCCTAATCTCTACCTGATGGGTCTACCTGGCTTACATGGTCATTAATTCCTTACTTTACACTTACTTCATGACGATAAAAACTCACACGTTAATTATAAACAATCTCGATTGAAACTTCACGCCATTCAAAGTGTAATTAGGGTCCTTCTGTTAGCGAAAACGCACGTTATAGTCGTTAACAATAAAAAATGGGACCTAGCTATATATTTAACTGGAGGTCGTCGCTTTGGCTCTCTGGGTGATTTCACAGCAACATTTCTTCTTTCACACAGGATAATATACACTAAGATTACATGGTATTCATGATAGGTCACCCGGTTGAGTATCAGCCCCTCTTACAAAAGTAGTCCCAAGAACTAATGATACTCACCATTATATCCAAATCAACTGCACAGAAAAGTAACCCCATGGATACTAGCAGTATTCCACAAATAAAATCCCACATTCAAATTTCCCCATATCTACAAATTACAGTAAGTCACTCAGACTTGTTACTAAATAAACTCTGTGCCTTGCCTTTGCACATTTAAAATTTAACAAACTAAGAATCCCTATCAATTAACAACTACAGCATTTAAAAATGAATTCACCGTATACCTCAGGCCATGCATAATAGAATGGTATTATTCAGCCTTATTGTCCCTCGATGACACCTCGGTTAGCTACGGGACATCCATCCTGGGGTTTAGTGTTCACTCACGTCCACATTGATAGCTGTTGGTTACATCTGCTGGCTGCGAATGCTAAATTCCATAGTCCTGGGCACTGGAAATCCTCAGTATCCTTGGCACAAGTACACATACAGTTGATACCCGTTCCGTTCGTCTGCGTCACCGTGAACTAATCAGCCCAAACTTGGATTCAATGTACCAGAATCAAATATATTAATGTAGGGTATTTTAGTCGTATCGTACAGCTTATTGATAGCACGACTCCGTATTAACCCCTATACCTCTTTTGCTATTTGTTTTACGTCGCACCGACACATATGGTTCTTATGGCGACAATGGGATAGAAAAGGCCTAGGAGTGGGAAGGAAGCGGCCGTGGCCTTAATTAAGGTACAGCTCCAGCATTTTCCCGGTCTAAAAATGGGAAATCACGGAAAACCATCTTCAGGGCTGCCGACAGTGGGGTTCGAACCCACTCTCTCCCGGATGCAAGCACACAGCTGCGCGCCCCTCTCCGCACGGCCAACTCGCCCGATAACCCCTATATCTCTACTCATACTGATGCTTATACTATTACCCGTCTCACTTCTTTGTCTCGGGCGACGGAAGTAATAATAATAAATCTATAAGTTCAATTTATTGTTAAAAAATCGTCGAATAATTCTACCGCGTACTTAATGACATCCCTCTTCTTAGTTCAATTCAGACACCACTCGAATTAAGTCGTTTTGACTGTTCTCTGCATTAACAATACTCACACAAAAGGAACCTAGAGTCTAATACCGACCCACATCTGTCCCCCACGAGATAAAAACACCGACTGCCTTGTGTGATACTTCCAAATCCTTATATTAGCTGAGAATTTCCCCCCTCTCAAGTTTCCTATACACCCTATTTTCGGCGTATTTGAGGCGCAATAGTACGATAATCAGCTGACCAGTGACCTTATAGTATGGTTAAGACTCACACGTACGAAATCTGATCGCAGAATCTCTTGTAACAAATAAATAATTGTCTTCAAATTTCCGCTCGCTCACAGGATTCCCCCTGTCAAGTGGGCGTGAAGACATTTAACACATGGACTCTGTAACTTTTCACTGTTACGTAATCATCTATTCCTTCTTTTAACAGAAGATTATCACAATCCAGGACATCACACACTCTAAATAAATTCACAAATCACGAACAGCTCTTTTGAATCGTTGTACAGTGCAGCATTATTAAAATCGCTAATTTCTTTATTATCGAAGACGAAGTTGGTCATGCTGTTTTAAAGATGGTCCCCAGATTACGATGCTAAAAAGGTGTAGTAGCTCTCTCACTCGCCAGCAACATGTGGTAGGGATGACTTCTCCCTTATTTTCACCCAGGGATTCCCTAGTTCTGCTTGGGGGAAATACATTCTAGCCACTCCCGTGGTGTTACAAGCTTCCAGTTCGGGCGAGCTCGCTACCAGACAAAGATATGCGCGTCCACTTTTTCACCAGTCCTTGGTTCATGTCCCGGTCGGGTATAATACATAAAATAAGAGTTTTGTCTGTACATTGCTCAGAATCGAAAAATAATGGTATTTCTGTATCAGATGACTCCACAGTAACAAGGAAATGCACTTTTTAATTTTCCGTCGTTTCTGTCTCTCTATATGTATGCATGTACGCGCGTCACGAGAAAGCGACTGAAGAGAATTTAATGAAAATTGGTATTATAAAGTCCGGGAATGAGCTACTACAATCTAGGCTATAAATCATTTTTCAAGCTGAGTGAAATCTATCTATATAAAAGAGGTTGTTGGTATATTTGAGATTAATAGACTCAAAAACTACTGGACCGATTTCGCTGAAAATTTCACAGCTTGTTCTTATTAATTATCAAAGGGATTATGAAGTGATTTGAATGAAATCCGATGGGTAGTTCTTTTATGATGAGTAATTTTAGGTAATTTTATTTAATTGCAAAGCCGCACCAAGACTGGATCGACTTAATGGACAAATTGTCGCTAGGCGACAGCAGTTTACGCTATATCATGATAATACGATAATAAATGCTGTGTATAAGAGGATGGGAACACGCTGCCATATTTCATAAAGCACCATTCTTGGTAGGAGGTTAATTCTTACGCCTGTTATTTGGAAATAGCAATCCAACATGCCGTGATCGAGATGTACTTTCATGTCATAGGACTAACTTTGAAGAATGTGGATGTGAGTTATATGTGTAAAATATTTAAGAAACTGTGAAAAGTGTAGAATATCAACAGTGCATTGACACGAATTATCACCCACTCCTAACGAAGAGCAACTGGGGTTCCCAAAGATCAAAGGCCAGTCTATGTAATCTATCTATAGGTCTGTACCTTATATATAAATGTCGTTGTATATGTGTATGTATTACATCTCTTCTTAAACGACTCGAGCGATTTCAACCAAACTTGGTACACTCATTACTTAGTATCAAGGGACAAACCTCGTGTGGCTAAGACTCCACCAGCACCCTTAAAGGCGGTGAGGGTGGGGGAATGAAATAAAAATAATTGAAAATACTGTTGAATCAATAGTTTTCGGGGTCTCGGAGATGAATAGTGAAACTCGGGAATTTTTATAAGTCCAAGTTCAGCCCCCTTTGGTGCAGGCGCAAGGAGGAAATGCGATATAAAAAGTAATCGAACATAGTGTCGAATCGATAGTTATTGGGATCAATGAGATGAATAGTGCCATTCTGGATAATTTATCACTTAGGGGTGGGTTCGATGGGGGTAAGATATTAAAATAATCGAAAATAGAGTTGAATCCATAGTTTTTGGGGTCGTTGAGTTGAAAGTGACACTCCGAAATGTTTGAAGTCCAACTTCAGAACCATTTGGGGTGGGAGGCTAGGGGAAAGTGAGATATAAAAATGATCAGAAATAGTGTCGAATCCATAGTTTTCGGGGTTGCTGAGATGTATAGTAATACTCCGGATTTTTTAAAGACCATATTCAGCACCCTTCGGGGTGGGGTGGGGGCGAGGGGAGTGAGACAAAAAAATAATCGGAAATAGTGTCGAATTCATACTTTTAGGGATTGCTGAAATAAATAGCGACACTCCGGTCGTTGTTGAAGGGCATGCTCAGCCCCCATTGGCATAGAGATGAAAAGGGGTGGAAAAGATTGTCCAAAATGACCGAAATTACGGATGTGTGTGTCTCTTTCAGCATAGCCCTAATACAAAATTTGTACACACATGACTTACTACCTAAAAAAATACTATTGGGCCAAATACCCCTAGCTCTCCTTAGAAAATAAAGAAAATAACCGATATTAATTTCGAATATATCGTTTACGAGGTCGCTGAGTTGAACTGTTACACTCTGGATTGTTAAGTCATACTTCTCCGCAATCAGTATGGGGGTTGAAAAGGGGTGCAAATGCTATTGGCTTTACGTCGCACCGACACAGATATGTCTTATGGCGACGATGGGACAGGAAAGGGCTAGGACTGGGAAGGGAGCGGCCGTGGCCTTAATTAAGGTACAGCCCCAGCATTTGCCTGGTGTGAAAATGGGAAACCACGGAAAACCATCTTCAGGGCTGGCGACAGTGGGGTTCGAACCTACTATCTCCCGAATACTGGATACTGGCCGCATTTAAGCGACTGCAGCTATCGAGCTCGGTGGGTGCAAATGAATGTAAAAAAAATGAGATTATGGATAAATGTGGGCATGTTCCAGAATAGCTCGCAACGAAACTTGGTACACATATGACTTACCATCTGGAAAAATAAAAGAAATACTATGGAGATGAAGCCTTTCAACCCCCGCTGGGGTTTGGGAATGGAAGATGATGACATGTAAAATTAATGGAAAATAACCGTTATTAATGTCGAATCCATTTTTTATTTGTAGCTGAGAAGAATGTTGACGCTCTGAATACCGTTAAAGTCCACGTTCAGCCTCCATTGAGACGGGAGGCTGAGAGGGGCTTAATAGTATATAGTCTAAAATGACAGAGATTAGTGTTTAATCCACTGCTTTTGGGGTCGCAAGGCTGTTTGGTGACAGTCTCAATGACAGTTGAAATCATATAGATCATATCTATAGCACGACAGGGAAATACATATAGTTATCACTTATTATTTTTTTCGAAAGGATCAAATACTTTCCAGTCAATTCGAGTTTCCGCAAGGACAACGTTTTACTCGAAAATTAAATGACCTAGAACATGAAATGAAACACATCGAATTAACTCTAAAACTACAGAATAGATGGTAAAAATCAATACCCCGAAAAGGAATTCTATATTCACTTCACACACAACTAACTGATAATACAAATCTTAAAAGTAAATATTAAAAAACCATCCGGGAAATGCTGGGAAATACAGGTAGTGGTAGTTAAAGGGAAAGCCTAAAATTTAATTCCCAAATATTTATGTTATTAGTGGCCCTATCGATAAATAATACATAACTGAAATGATTTAGAATTAAATTTTCAAAAATATATTTACAACTATAATCGTGTACGTATGTGAGTAGTCTTGAAACATACAGAATGAGACTTATATCACATGGTGTAGTAGTGTCAGAGCTGAATGTCCAACATGCTTAACCGTTTTACAGCTTCATCGGTGGCCTCATGGATGTCCTGTATTGTTCCGTTGAACTTTCGGAACGAGCAATCTATAACGATAATGTTGGAGAGTCTGAGGCACATCGGCACAGTCACAGTAAGGGTTCTCAGTAACCTTCCACTTATGCTTCCAGTATTGACATGTCTCTCGCAATGAGGGTTATTATCCAGAATTTCATTATTAATCACCGAAGGTCTTCCGAAATGTTCCGACCTCTTTCGATGTTTTGTGGCTGATTTCCGCTGGGAGTTGTCATGCCACAGAACGCGAGATGAGCTTGCAATAAAAATATGGATTCACTTCATCTTGTAGTTGAAATTTTAACACGGTAGAATTATGGGCTCAACATTTGGTGGTTTTCCGACTCGAAACTCGAATTGACTGGGAAGTATTTGATCCTTTCGAAAAAATAATAAGTGATAACTATATGTATTTCCCTGTCGTGCTATAGATATGATCTATACGATTTCAACTGTCATTGAGACTGTTGAGTTCTTATATTCGATTTCATGACGTCCATATTTTTCTAGGTAGGTCGAAACCAGAAGGACGGTTAACTGGATTAAGCCCAGTTTGTCTGAGTTTAAAGTGAACCACATATTGCGCCATGTTTTATTCAGGTTAAATTATTTTTGGATCAGTCTCTCACCTAGGAGGCATGATGGATTATTTGAATTTAACTTGAGGCATTGATGGGAGCCGTCCTTATGTATTGGCAGGAGAGAATTTTCACAGTATTTAAGCCATTCTCTCTTCAGTTCCATTATATTACACGGCAGACCTACCTTCCACAAATGCTAGAAAGTTTATATATGCTGACGACATTTCTATACGTTAATAATAATATAGCCTGAGCTACAGTATGCAGGTATTTTACGCCACTAGGCTTCCCGTCCGTCAATTTCGACGTTCCATTTTCTTTCTGGCAGAGTAAACCGGATATTTCCGGGTAATCTGTGGTCGAGTTTTAATTGAATCTGTCGGAAAACCACCAAATGTTGAGCCCATAATTCTACCGTGTTAAAATTTCAACTACAAGATGAAGTGAATCCATATTTTTATTGCAAGCTCATCTCGCGTTCTGTGGCATGACAACTCACAGCAGAAATCAGCCACAAAACATCGAAAGAGGTCGGAACATTTCGGAAGACCTTCGGTGATTAATAATGAAATTCTGGATAATAACCCTCATTGCGAGAGATTGTGGCACTGTCATTAACAAAGAAATAAGTAATTAAGAAATTTGGGAAATATTTCATGAAGCTAAAGTCCACAGGGTGTAAATGTATTTAATTAGGCTCGGAAAAAAGTTGGCATCCATACTGCCAGAGTGGAGTACACGTGCCAAGGACATGCAGTCAAAATGCGCGGGAATCATCGTGCACGTAATTAATTACGTCCGTTAAAGAAGCAGGAAAAATGAGCAAACAACACCATCATGACTGGAGAAATAGGTGGAATCTCTAGGGTGAGCCTCGAAGAAATCGGTCCAGTGGTGATCAAATGGAATGATTGCACAACAGTAGATAACGCCAAGCAGAGCGTCCCTTCTAGGTGCATAAATACTCCCTCTTCAGGCAAGAGCGTCAGTCATCATTCAATGGTCCGAGAGTGTGGATCTGCGCCAGGCGATATTGAGAAGAAGACTTAAAGTGGGCTAGGTAGACTTGTAAAATCCCTAAAGCCAGTTGGCTTGAGGGATGAATATATTACCAAGTGGTAAATGGTGAAGGAGACAAATTAGATATTGATAACATTGTATCTACGATATCCATCCTTGTCGGGGAAGAAAATCATAAGTTGAATAATTGTAGGATTCCTGAACTTCTCATAAGGAGACATCAGATCCATAGATCTGTGAATTACTGCGGACATTGTTATTTATGGTAAGCGGTGAGGGAGGACTGCAGTCTGACTGAGATAAGCTTGTGTCACACGGTCAGTCACACCTGTGAAACATCTGGATAGGAAGGAGTTGGAAGATTTCGTAAACTGTATTAGTTGAGTTCTCGACACCAAGTGGAGCGATTTAACTGTTGTATAAGTGTACATAATAAAATTCTTGTCAAGTGTTAGATATAATTTTTTTAAATGTGTGTTGCTTCAAGCCAAGTGCAAAATCTGTGTATTTATAATATAATGTTTTAAGCGAAGAATGTGTCCTGCAATTATGAGAGGCTGTCCGAGGTGGCTGGCATAAAATGAAGTCAAGATAATGCCATGCCGACGATGAAATTACAGGTCTGTCTAATTTAAATATCATGTCTTGTAGTTAGAAATGTAAATGCTTGTCCCTTTAAATTAATTAATCAATAAATCATAATATCGCGTTGCATATGTGGCGTGTGAAAATTTAAGTATTGCGACGATGATGATGTATCTTGTCGTTATTCTAGTGTGAAGGCGAATTGTCTACTATTTATTCTTAAAAAATTTAAAAGTGAAGTTAAATATTGCAATGAAAATGTTCGGGCCGGTAAAAATTACAATAATGATAACGATAAAATGACCGTTATGAGTGTGATGAAGTCAAATATCAAATTATCGAGTTATAATAATAATAATAATAATAATAATAATAATAATAATAATAATAATAATAATAAGCATATTAATAATAATAATAATAATAATAATAATAATAATAATAAGCATATTAATAATAATAATAATAATAATAATAATAATAATAATAATAATAATATTCACGCGAGGATAAAATTGAGATGATAAATTATGTGTTCAGCAGTAATGTCATGCGAGATTTGCGGTGTATATCGAAATCCAGTGAAGAAAATCATAAATCGGCATTTTTTGGAAACTTGAATTTTGTGACACCGTGTTTTGTGATACAGGAAATCACGCTATGCTGTTTTGCTCCTGAAGTCAGGAAAAATTGCGATAAGTTAATTGTGAGATCATTATAAATTTGTTTGGTCATGGGATCGCTTGTATTTACTGAAGTTTCAAACCAGAAGAAATTCTTTGTAATGGAAATGAAATATTATGATAATAGTTAGAAAGATGTTAATGGCAGAGTAAGCCTGAATTTTATGAGTGGTGTAGAATAAGCAGGATGCCGAAGATAAGAGACCCTGTATTTCGACGGAGAGGAATTTTTGTGGCATGGTGTATAGGTTGAAATTTAATATTTCTGAGACAGGCTCTTTAAGAGGAACGATGTCCTATAGCAATCTAGAACGATTGATGAATATAAAGGTTGTCAAATCCAAGTGAGCGCGTTGTAACGCCTATTTTAAGTACAAGTTGATGTGCTCTTATCATTACTATTTTATGTAAGACCGTAGGTAATGGCAGTTAAGTCTAAGTGACGGTTCTATTTGATACCAGCGAAGTGCATTTTGTGATAGCCGACCTCACGAACAAAATAAATTCTGACACACGGTCAAGGTAATACTTGAGTATTGTACACTGAATTCTATTCTGTATTTTTACGAGACGAAAATATTGCTGACTGGAAACATTGCGGGTGTGAAAAATGAAATTCATTATACCGAGAGTTTAGCTTGCGTAGATTGATGGCAAGTTACTTCACTGGATGGTTCACGATGATTCATGTTTGGAGTGTTGACATGGTAGGTCAGTTGGAGCCTCACACTCGAGTCATACCGTGAATATCGTGATGGTAGTGATTGCTGTTTTCAGTGATATTATGTAATATTAATCGAGAGTTGAGTTTATTTTTATTTAGCGATCTTAACTGCATGTGTTGTGATTGTGTTGAGGAATAGATTAAACATGTTGTTTAAATTCGATTTCACGTTTTATTGTAGGAAATACACACAGTAATATTTCCAGATTCGAGTTCATTTCTGTAGCGAATTTCACTTCATGTGTTAAGAGTTTCAACGAAGATCAGATTTAAATATCCGGACATTGTGTTAAAAGTTTCGATTTCGACTGGCAGTATGAATGATGTGTAGATACCATAACGTTGGCTCAACGATAGATTTAGGATCCGCGTGTTTTATATAATCTAAGGATGAGTCGACACTGTAACGTGGGCTCAGTGACAGGATTAGGGCGTCGTATGTACATAGTCGAGTCATAAGTTAGGCTTTTTTTCGAATCGACTTGAACGATGTTAGTGTTTGCAGAAGTGGATGTGAATGATATTAGCAAGTCTATTCAGGACATAATTCTTATTAGCCAGAAGGTTGCATTGCGTTGCATCCGTAGCAGCATGAATTTAAGCGTTGTCCCACGTGGAAACCGGGCTAATGGAGACTGGTCATTAACTGCTTAGCCGCGCGTGTTCAAGTTCGATGAACTTTTGTTTTTTACTTGCTTGCCTTTACTTTAAGGGTTATTGTTCGGACGTCCGGTATATTATGATAGTGCCGTGTGTTGACACTTAGTACATTTATGTAGAATTTACACTACGAATGCGGTTTCGATTCGACAGCTGTTAATATATTTTATTTTCATTTTTCGTAATTCAAATTATTTATGTGAGACGTTGATCTACCAATCACTTGTAGTTTGATTTAATGGGACAAGTGTAGGTGGACATATTTGTAATTGTAGTAGTAGTTATAGAAAATTGGACTTTTGTTTGTTTATATTGTGGACTTGTAATTTAATAAATTTAACGACGTAATTGTTTCATAACGTGAAAGTTGGTTTAGTAAGAACATTTTCAAATGATTTATCAGTTTTCTTTAACTTCAGTGTTTGGCATTTCTTCTAAATTTGTAATGGATTAATGTTTTCCTGCATTTCGCAGCTTTTTTCCTGCAGAACGATGTAACGTAAGGTCCCATCGGATCAAGTGTTATTGGTTCCTTCTGAACATCTGTTTGAGGTGATGCATATTCAGCATCGGGATTCCTCTGTAACTTACGGGTGTCACGAGATGACAATACATGGTGGAATTTTATTTTTTGATTGTAACAATTGCTGTTAACTTGTAATGAACACAATGCTTTCAGGTAATTTTCGCAACCTATCGAAAGCAACTGATAGTCGATTTGGTTCGATTAAGGATCCATTTGGGGCGTGTTCCAAATCGGATAGGATATTCGAATGGTGGATAACCTTACCTAAATGTATTCTGGAATTCTACTTGTTGAAGGCCAGATTTTCCACGATCGCGTGGGTTAACTCTCAGTTATCGTTTGAATCAATGGTGCCCGATTTTCAGTTTTTAAATTCTTTTCTGGTTTTCGCTGTCCACGAATGCTACACTATATATTCATTCTTTGAAATACAATAATAGACAATTTCAATAAAAACTTTACCAGTCACGTTATGCATTGTGACTGCGTTAAAACATGTTGTGAACATTTTCAGTGACGTTTCTTGCCTATTTAATAAGTAACTTATCGTGTTTTGCATTGAATAAATATTGTAGAAAGCACATTTTTGCCCCTCATTTGAAGTAGTTATGCTCTCCTCTGAACCCTATCCTTTGATCGATGATGTGACAGAAAAAAAAAAACTCGCAGCGACCTCAAGATCCAAGAATACGCTATTGCTCTACTGAAGCTGCCGAGGCAGACGACCAACGATGGAACGGTATGTTCAAGGGTTCAATGTGTCACCAGAGATCGTACATGCAGACATAATACGACATGGGAGTATAGAATGGACATTTCTTTTACCCTTTAAAACTGCGAATATCTCTGCCGGGTTTGAACCCGCGAACTTGGGATCCGGAGGTCGACGCTCCACCACCGATCAACAGAAGGAGCTGATAATCATCTAAAACCGCAAAGAGATAAAAGCAAACTGATCTGCAAATTATATTTAGATTTATTGCACGTTGTGACCACACATTTCATAATATTATAATACACACTCGCAAGGAATGATGTTGAAATAATTTACGTATCATCAATTAAAAATCTATTCCTAAGGAAGAATTAATGGAGATCTTTGAATTACAGTAAGTTATTTCTGTTTACTGAACCTTGGCACTACAACTAGACTCACGTTGAGTAACATGCTTCGTAGCGGTAAAGACTGTCATCTGAATCCATGTTGTACTATTTTTCCAATGTCTGGGGTCAGGATACAAATGAGTACCTACACTGTGTTCACAGAGTACTAAACTATTACCATAAGGCGTGCAACAAGGGATCTAATTTACACGAAAAGTACTGTTATACTTTTAACTTCCTTTCAATTGCTATGGATTTTATGTGAGGGAGGTCAAATTTTTCAATTTCGAATTTAGTAAAATCAGAACTTCTAATGACTACTTAAACACAAATTTTAATGTTTAACGTACATTCATTACTAGACCGTGAATGTTTAGGCAGTAATAATTTGGTTAAAATAAGTGTTATATTAGAAGTATTAAAATTTACATAATTATGATAACAATGACAATAATATACAAATTTGAAAACTAGAAAATCGGCTGGAATTGATAAAATATCTAGGAATATACTAAAGACAATTGGTTGGAATATAGTAGCATGTCAGAAGTACTTATTTGATTATTGTTTGCATGAAGGAGCTATACCAAATGAATGGAGAGTTGCTATAGTAGACACTGTGTATAAAGGAAAGGGTGATAGACATAAAGCTGAAAATTACAGGCCAGTAAGTTTGACGTGCGTTGCATGTAAGCTTCGGTAAGGCATTCTTTCTGATTATATTATACGTATTTGCGAAATTATAACTGGTTCGATAAAAGGAAGTTTGGGTTTAGGAAAGGTTATTCCACTGAAGCTCAACTTGTAGGATTCCAGCAGGATATAGCAGATATCTTGAATTCAGGAGGTCAAATGGACTGTATCGCTATTGATCTGCCTAAAGCATTTGATAGGGTGGATCATGGGAGACTACTGGCAAAAATGAGTGCAACTGGACTAGACAAAAGCGTGACTGAATGGGTTGCTATATTTCTAGAAAATATCTCTCAGAGAATTAGAGTAGGCGAGGCTTTATCTGACCCTGTAATAATTAAGAAGGGAATTCCTCAAGGCGTTATTACTGGACCTTTATGTTTTCTTATATATATAAATGATATGAGTAAAGAAGTGGAATCAGAGATAAGGCTTTTTGCGGATGATGTTATTCTGTATAGAGTAACAAATAAGTTGCAAGATTGTGAGCAACTGCAAAACGACCTCGATAATGTTGTGAGATGGACAGCAGGAAATGGTATGATGATAAACGGGGTTAAAAATCAGGTTGTGAGTTTCACAAATAGGAAAAGTCCTCTCAGTTTTAATTACTGTGTTGATGGGGGTGAGAGTTCCTTATGGGGATCACTGTATGTATCTAGGTGTTAATGTAAGGAAAGATCTTCACTGGGGTATTCACAGAAATGGGATTGTAAATAACGGGTACAGATCTCTGCACATGGTTATGAGAGTGTTTAGGGGTTGTAGTAAGGATATAAAGGAGAGGGCATATAATTCTCTGGTAAGACCCCAACTAGTTTATGGTTCGAGTGTATGGACACTCACCAGGATTACTTGATTCATGAACTGCAAAAATTCCAAATAAAAGCAGCTCGATTTGTTCTGGGTGATTTCCGACGAAAGAGTAGCGTTACAAAAATGTTGCAAAGTTTAGGCTTTGAAGACTTGGGAGAAAGGAGACGAGCTGCTCGACTAAGTGGCATGTTCCGAGCTGTCAGTGGAGAGATGGCGTGGAATGCCATTAGTAGACGAATAAGTTTGAGTGGTGCCTTTAAAAGTAGGAAAGATCACAATATGAATATAAAGTTGGAATTCAAGAGGACAAATTGGGGCAAATATTCGTTCATGGGAAGGGGAGTAACGGATTGGAATAACTCACCAAGGGAGATGTTCAATAAATTTCCTATTTCTTTGAAATCATTTAAGAAAAAGCTAGGAAACATCAGATAGGGAATCTGCCACCTGGGCGACTGTCCTAAATGCAGATAGGTATTGATTGATTGATAGATGGTTTAGCGTGACCTTCCGTTATGTAGCGAGAGTAGTATCAACTCAGGGGTTCTGATGGCCCGTACGCCTAAAGTTTATGTAAAGCCCATAGCATAACCGTAGTGCAGGATAGACTATACTTGTTACCCGCTTCAGTAAGTTTGCATTCTAACCTAGGCCTATTACTGCCTAAAAATCCACTCTCTATATCGTTTATGAAATAATGTACATACTTTTAAAAAGCCCAGCATTAACTACCTTTAAGAATTTTAATCACGCTTGCGCAATAATTAATTGTGCTAAATTCGTTTTGCACTATAAATACTCTGGTTTATTGAATTTCTATACGATTTTTTGCTGATTTTTTTTAAAGGAGTATATGCCTTTGCTGGCGAGATATAGTGTTTACAGTGCACTATGGCTTCTGGAAAAGAAAAAATCGTTCTTTTCCAGAAGCCATAGTGCACTTTCATTGACCTGTCTCGGTCTCATTCTTAGCTTTGACAATATAAAAACCGAGCAAGTTGGCCGTGCGGTTAGGGGCGCTTGAATTCGGGAGATAGTGGGTTCGAGCCCCACTGTTGGCAGCCCTGAAGATGTTTTCCGTGGTTTCCCATTTTCACACCAGGAAAATGCTGGGCTGTACCTTAGTTAATAATAATAATAATGTTATTTGCTTTACGTCCCACTAACTACTTTTACGGTCTTCGGAGACGCCGAGGTGCTGGAATTTAGTCCCGCAGGAGTTCTTTTACGTGCCAGTAAATCTACCGACACGAGGCTGTCGTATTTGAGCACCTTCAAATACCACCGGGGGCACTCAGCCCGGCTGTACCTTAGTTAAGGCCACGGCCGCTTCCTTACAACTCCTAGGCCTTTCCTATCCCATCGTCACCATAAAACCTATCCGTGTCGGTGCAACGTAAAGCAACTAGCATTTCCCTAGTATGCATTTTCATTAAACTCCAGGCCATCTGTCTTAGTAGTCATTACCGTCATTACCGTCATGCAAGGGGAGATCTTCGAGAGAAGTGTAGGACGCCGACGAATCTCATGATTAAGGAACATTTACCAAATGTCTTTCAGGGTCCTAAATTTCAATGACCGGACATTGTCAGTAAAGAAGATCTATAGGATGTGACAGGAGGAACACCCTATTGGAAACCAGATCAAACAACGGAAGTGGAGGTGGATAGGACACGCGTTGAGGAAGCAGGATGGAACCATCGAGAAGCAAGCCCTGGAATGGAAACCTAAGGGACAACGAAGGCGTGGTTGACCACGGCAGACCTGGAAGAGATTCCTACTGGGGAAGGCAAGCGAGGAAGGGAAGATACGGGGAGAACTTCATTGGATGGCTCACTGCAGAGTCCGTTGGCGAAAATTCGTCGAAACCCTATGCTCCTAAAGGAGCTAAATGAAGTAAATTAAATAAGACAATTAAGTTACCAACTGTCTTCAGAAGATACTGTATATTGCTAAATGCCACCAATAAGAAGATAATTAAAATCCTTAGGCTAGCCAAGAATTGCACCCGAGGTCTTTAGGTAAGAAGTATGTACCCTAACTCTTCACCAGAGGGCAGGGGATGATGATGATGATAGCCATAATTCGGAATATGAATACAGAGAAGAAGGGGAGAAAAATAACATCATCCTGTGATGAAAAATAATTAATATGTGAGGTCTATTGATTTCTTCCAGTCATCATAAATTCTCCAGCCGATATGAAGTTTGGTGGGTGGTACTTATACAGGAACTCTATAGGTACTAAATTTTAAGGAATCAAATGAGAATATTTTATTGAGGTTTGCGCAAGGGGAATAAATATTCCTCATAAGGTAACAAGTTATATCTTGACAGCAAATCTTATTGGGGTCTATAAGCGCTTCATGCGGGCGATCTGCCTTTTGGCCTTTATGGAGTCACAGCAGGCACAAACGACCTAGCAACAAGTTAATGTACCTCTCCTCATTTGGGTCCATGCAAAGCTGTCATACCAGGTATTTAAAATTTACACAGGGAATAAATTTATTACTTCTGAGCATGCTACAAATCATCTCTAAAGATTCACTACGGGGTGCAGACTCCGGTAAGGCAAGACGCTGCAACTGCATAAACTAGCTCGTGCGGAGGATGCTGCAACAACGAGCTTGCTCAGTACATCAGAGTTAAGCACAGCTTGCATCCAGAACAGCGACTAGATGACTCCAGATGTTTATGACGTGGGCAGTATCCATGTTCGCCTTTTCCTTGGCTAGTTTACCAAGGTGAAGATTAACATCGAGCTGCTGTTGCTGGCCGCTGCATTATAGTCAGTATCACCTACGAATCAGACTGCATCGTATGGAGTTCGACTCCCTAAATAACCTAGCACTTCAAGTTCAGTAATTGTTTTAGGCCTACATCAATATATAATATACAAGGACAACAACGGAATAATAATAATAATAATAATAATAATAATAATAATGTCAGACTCTTTGGCTGAATGGTCAGCGTTGAGGACTTCGGTTCAGAGGGCCCTGGATTCGATTCCCGGCCAGGTCGGGGATTTTAATTGCGTTTGATTAATTCTTCTGGCTCGGGGACTGGCTGTTTGTGTTTTTTACAACACTCTCTTCTTCATATTCAGACGACACACCACACTACCAACCACCACAGAAACACGCAATAGTGATTACATCCTTCCACACATGATTGGCGTCAGAAGGGGCATCCGGTCGTAAAACAGGGCCAAATTCACATGTGCGACACAGTTTGCAGTATAATAATAATAATAATAATAATAATAATAATAATAATAATAATAATAATAATAATAATAATAATAATAATTACTTGTTCCAGGCTCTTACATTTCGAGCTTCCTTGGGCAAAAAAAGCGAGCAGATAGGCAAGCAAGCTTGAAGTTTTACGTGACTTTTGATTTCGTGACCATAGCCATGGAACATCCAGTTTTACATGGAATCCGAACTAGAGAGACGTCATTTCAATTTCAAAAATCCACCATGTGTTGACCAGAATTCAAACTGTGGTCACCTTGGCGAGAAGCGAGTAACTGTGCCACTCGGCTATCAAACACTTTGATCGAGTGAGTTGCCCACGTGGTTAGAGTCGCATGCTGTGAGCTATGGTGGGTGTGAACCCCACCGTCGGCAGCCCTAGAGATGGTGTTCCGTGTTTCCCCATGTTCACACCAGACAAATGCTGGTGTTGTACCGTAATGAAGGTCATGGTTGCTTCTTTCCCATCCTTGCGTCACAGAAAGCCTTCAATGCGTTACTGCGACGTTAAACATCTACGAAAAAAAAGAAAAAAGAAAAAAGGAATCCCCTTTGTTCTCTTCCAACGTTCTTGAGGTTTCGATTCTACGCAAAACTAAAGATCATGCGGCTACAATCACGATGTCAACAGCCACGTTCTTGATTGGTTCTCTTGTCACCCAGACAGTATTACGTTTTGTAAGACCTAGGGTGTCTTTCATATTCACGCCTTTCGTAGCTCTTCCCTTCCTTCTGCGGATACCTTAATACTTCGAAGAGTAGAACAGCTTCCAAGTTTTACTCTGATCATACTATCTTAATACGTAGACTTTCACGACCACTAAATGACATAGTAACACTTAATTTGGATATATTAGTTTGCGTAATAATTGTAATCTGCTGGTCGCTTAAGTGCGGCCAGTATCCAGTATTTGGGAGATAGAACAGAAGTTACATACAAAATTATTTGATGGTCATTATGTATGGCATGTTCTGTCACAGCAGACTTCTCTAGCTGGCAAAGACCCTCGTTGCTACCTTCCAACATGTTCGGCAAACATAAACCGATTTACAGGTGGAAGGAATCATATATATCCCAGCAAAGTTTAAACAAGTAGGATCTTTAATAGATCGCAAGCAATTGTCTACGATGATATTGTGCCTTCTGGGATTATTGCCAATCTTATCCGTGACAGGTTATATGTATGGCAAGAAGGCCGGACTCAAAGATCGAGAATCATGTAACAATCGGTCCTTTGGCATAGGATGTAGTACTTCGTCAATCTGTTTCATTGAGTAGCCATTGCTCCGGAATGTTCTGATTATGAACTGAAGTTCACCGTTTAATTTATCCTCCTCACTAACCACCCCTGCTCGGCTGATGAGGGTGTTCAGCACAGCACGCTTTTGGCATGGATGGTGATGAGAGGACCCATAAAATGTACACAGGAAAGGGCGGGATTTCTTCATTCGGTACATCTATAATAGCACTTCCTCTCTCCCTTGGTTTCTCCAATACTTCCACCTTCACAGCTATACCTCGTTCTGTATCTAGCCCTCTCTCCCTCTCTGCGCAACGAATCGCCGAGATATGTGAAGGAAAGTATAGTTGCAAGAAAGGGTAGTTCTCCAGTTGTACCCTTTCCCAAAACAGTAATCACCACGATCACTTGGCAGGCCATGGTTTTGGCACTATACATGCTGCCACGTAACAATTTCGACGTTCCGTTTCACTATAACAGATGGTAGAGAAACTAACACTCTAATGAGTCGCCTATTTATGAGTTTTAAGTGAATTTGCTATGTGATTAATGAAGTAGGGCAATCCTGCAGTGCAAGAACGTTTAGAAAACATTGGTTATACTTCATAAACTTTTATGGACTTCGAGAAAACACTCTCCCTTCACTTTTCTCTACAGATTATCTATAACTTCCTCTGGGTTTTAAATTGTCAAACATAAAGTTGAAGTATATTTCGTGATGGGGTTCATAGATCTATTTTTCCGACTTAGTCTTCTTCATAAGCGAAAGAACAGAGCTGATTAAACCCAACAGGAGTTCACAACATACAGTAGAATACAGCAGTAGTGACTCGAAGGACAAGCTGAATCAGGGATCTTTATATTTATTTCTGCCGGGATGCTCTCATTTATCAGTTATCCGATATCTTGTGACTAACTCTTGCTCTATTCCAATGTTGAGTAGTTCTACGATATGTAGGAAATAATATTTATCTTCTCAAAATTCATGTTCCACCTCGTGTTTTACTCCAATCCCCATTCTTCGAGGAGTGGAAAAATATTGCCTTCTTACAGTAATTTATTTTCTTCGGTTCACAGTTGATTAACACAGCCTAGTTTTCGGCGACACTGAGGTAGAGAAGTGCTTGGACTGGAAGTGCAGCGGCCGTGGGCTCAATTAAGGAACAAGTGAGGCATTTGTCTAGTTTGAAAATGGAAAACAACGGTGGGACAACGGCAGGATTCGGACTTATCACTCCCGAATGTAAACTTACAGTAAATCGACCTCTATCGCGTAGTCGATTCGTTCGTTGAACAATTATTGGTGTGAAGGCTGATAATATTTTTGATATCCGGCTCCATGATTAGCCCTTTGGTCCGAAAGGTCCTGGATTCAAGTCCCAGCCGGGTCATGAATTCTAAATTTCAAATTCCTTTGGCTCGGGGGCTGTGTGTGTTTCGTATCCAGCATTCAAATTAATTTCAGTTAGGGATCCATTCTCACAGACGCGCAGGTTCAAAAAGTTGTTTTGATAATCCGCTCTTGTCCATTCTGTACAGGTGATCAAAGAAAATCTTCATTTACTGAAAGCATGAACAAAAATTTTCTGATGTTTTGTATAAATCTTGTTCTGGTCTCAATTTGTATACGACCGGGCGAGTTGGCCGTGCGCGTACAGGCGCGCGGCTGTGAGCTTGCATCCGAGAGATAGTAGGTTCGAATCCCACTATCGGCAGCCCTGAAGATGGTTTTCCGTGGTTTCCCATTTTCACACCAGGCAAATGCTGGGGCTGTACCTTAATTAAGGCCACGGCCGCTTCCTTCCAACTCCTAGGCCTTTCCTATTCCATCGTCGCCATAAGACCTATCTGTGTCGGTGCGACGTAAAGCCCCTAGCAAAAAAAAAAAAAAAAAAAATGTATACGCCATTCTTCTAAATAGGACCCAATATTTTCCTTAGGATTCTCTTTCTTTCTTTTTTGCTTATTCTTTTATCTGAGACGGTATTCGAACACACGGTTGCATATTAAGCTGCTGGAAGAACTAGAGTTTTGTACTGTCTCAATTTAGCATTCCTGGGCACTGACTTTTTGTTAAATATATTCATCGTTGCGTTATTATTATTATTATTATTATTATTATTATTATTATTATTATTATTATTATTATTATTATTATTATTATTATTACCTCAGTTCCTCCTTCAGTTAAGGTTTTGCCTCTCAGAACAAACCGCCGCCCCACCCATTCTTCCCTATGTGATCTATTATTATTATTGTTAACTGCCACAAGTAATCAAATTCTTCGGGTGGTCGAAATTCTTGATCCTCTTTAGGTTAATGACTTGTCTCTTAAGGAGAACAATCACCGCAGCCACAATTCACTTGAAATAACAGACATGGAGCATCCTTTAGTCAACATCGTCTCATGATGAGCGATGGAATGTTAGGAAGTCTAGCGGCATATCACGAAGTTGGTCACTACAATATGATGCAAAATAATTAGTTGCGTTTATTAAATGTTACGAGCAATGAATCCAATTACTCGATAATAGGTTCGGTCTGGGGTCATGCCCAACATCCTTAACAATACCAGGGAAGGTACGTGGTAGACCACACCCATATCTTCACCAACACGTGGAGCTCTTGACTCAACATTGTCTTCATCACAAATATACCATCAGTAGTATAATGGGAGAGTTCGGCGGCCTCCTCCTCAGCCCGCGGCGGGGGAAATTTGAATTCTGGCGGGAAATTTGAATTTTGGCGGGAGATTTGAATTTGTAAACAAAGCCACGTGCTTTCTGACAGCTTTCATCGACAACAACGCATCGCTAACCTCACTGCTGCCATCTTGACGGGCCTAAACCTCACTAGTGCCAACTTAACCTAACTAGTGCGAGGTAAACAAAGCCACGTGTTTTTGGACAGCCACGTGCTTTTTGACAGACAACAACGCATCGCTAACCTCAGTACTGCCATCTTGAAAGGCCTAAACCTTAGAGGTACCAACTTCACCTCACTAGCGCGTGGTAAACAAAGCCACGTGCTTTTTGACAGCCACGTGCTTTTTTGACAGCTGTCACTTAACCTAACTAGTGCGAGGTAAACAAAGCCACGTGTTTTTCGACAGCCACGTGCTTTTTGACAGACAACAACGCATCGCTAACCTCAGTACTGCCATCTTGACAGGCCTAAACCTTAGTAGTACCAACTTAAACTAACTAGCGCGTGGTAAACAAAGCCAAGTGCTTTTTTGACAGCTGTCATCCGCCATCTTTTAAACACTGTGCTGCCCTCTTGCGTCACCTGTCATCGGCAGTGCTGCCATCTTGGCGGGCCTAAACCTTAGTGCTACCAACTTAACCTCACTAGCGTGAGATAAACGAATCCACGTGCAGCTGTCATCCGCCATCTTTAATCACAGTGCTGCTCTCTTTAGCTACTTACCTTTGAAATGTGGTGGCGGATAATTTGAAAAATGCTTTTTGACAGCAGCCATCTTTGAGCACCGTGCTGCCCTCTTTAGCTACTTACCTTTGAAATGTGGTGGCGGTAAATTCCACGTGCTTTACAAACCCATGCGATTTTCTGACAGCTGTCATCCGCCATCTTTAATCACAGTGCTGCCCGGTGGCGGCAAATTCCACGTGCTCTTGTTTGGAAACAAATCAACATGCTTTCTTGACAGCTGTCAACCGCCATCTTTAATCACCGTGCTGCCCACTTTAGCTACTTACCTTTGAAATGTGGTGGCGGTAAATTCCACGTGCTTTACAAACCTATATGCTTTTCTGACAGCTGTCATCCGCCATCTTTAATCCAGAGAGAAGAGTGCTGCCCTCTTTGTGGTGGCAGGAAATTCCACGTGCTCTTGTTTGGAAACAAACTCACGTGCTTTTTTCTGACAGCTGTCATCCGCCATCTTGCATCACAAACCTCAGTGCTGCACTCTTTAGCTAGATGCCTTTGAAATGTGGTGGTGGCAAATTGAAAAAATTCTATGTGCTCTTGTTTGGAAACAAAGCCACGTGCTTTTTTGACAGCTGACATCTGCCATCTTTAATCAATAGAGCACTGTGCTGCTATCATGCGGGCAATTTCGTCAGCTGTCATCCGCCATCTTTAATCCACAGAGCACCGTGCTGCCCTCTTTATGACATGTAGTAGCGGGCAATTTGAAAAGTTCTGTTAGCTATCATCCGCCATCTTTAATCAAGAGAGCACCGTGCTGCCATCTTTAGCTAGATACCTTTGAAATGTGGTGGCGGCGATTTGAAAAATTCTATGTGCTCTTGTTTAGTAAACAAAGCCACGTGCTTTTTGACAGCTGTCATCCACCATCTTTAATCAATAGAGCACTGTGCTGCTATCATGCGGACAATTCCGTCAGCTGTCATCCGCCATCTTTAATCCACAGTGCACCGTGCTGCCCTCTTTATAACATGTAGTAGCGGGCAATTTGAAAAGTTCTGTTAGCTATCATCCGCCATCTTTAATCAAGAGAGCACCGTGCTGCCATCTTTAGCTAGATACCTTTGAAATGTGGTGGCGGCAATTTGAAAAATTCTATGTGCTCTTGTTTAGTAAACAAAGCCACGTGCTTTTTTGACAGCTGTCATCCACCATCTTTAATCAATAGAGCACTGTGCTGCTATCATGCGGACAATTTCGTCAGCTGTCATCCGCCATCTTTAATCCACAGTGCACCGTGCTGCCCTCTTTATGACATGTAGTAGCGGGCAATTTGAAAAGTTCTGTTGGCTGTCATCCGCCATCTTTAATCAAGAGAGCACCGTGCTGCCATCTTTAGCTAGATACCTTTGAAATGTGGTGGCGGC
The DNA here is from genome assembly GCF_040414725.1 of Anabrus simplex. Classification (NCBI taxonomy): domain Eukaryota; kingdom Metazoa; phylum Arthropoda; class Insecta; order Orthoptera; family Tettigoniidae; genus Anabrus; species Anabrus simplex. The sequence goes on along the minus strand of NC_090265.1, from coordinate 621,315,388 downwards.
AAATTCGACGTGCTCTTGTTTAGTAAACGAACTCACGCGCTTTTTTGTCAGCTGTCATCCGCCATCTTACATCGCAAACCTCAGTGCTACACTCTTTAGGTACATACCTTTGAAATATGGTGGCGGATAATTTAAAAAGAAAAATTCTACAGCAGCCATCTCTCGGCGCTAATTGCACAAGATGGTGGCTATACATGACTCTTTAAAGGTGCTTATGCAAGATGGCCGCTATACATAGACGCCCTTGGGATGCTTACGCAAGATGGCGGTTATACATGGCTCCTTATGAGGGATGCTTGCGCAAGATGGCGGTTGCTCTTATGAGGCGGCTTAAGGATCCTTGGCTAGAGACGCCCTAAGGATGCTTGCGCAAGATGGCGCATGCAAGATGGCGGCTATACATAGCTCCTTATGAGACAGCCAGTACTCAATACAACATGTGATCAGAACATTGATTGATGTGTTCAGAACACAAAATAAGTAGAATCGAACACTGTACTCGATACAACATGTAATTAAAACATTGTCTGGTGTGTTCAGAACACTACATAAGTAGAATCGAACGCTGTACAACATGTTAGGGGATACCTTTGTTCTAAGAAGATCAGATTGAAACATAACAAGACTAGAACTGAACACTGCACTCGATGTCGTTACATGTGATCAGAACAATGATTGATGTGTTCAGATCACTAAACAAGTAGAACCGAACACCGTACAACATGTTAGGGGATACCTTTGTTCTAAGAAGATCAGATTGAAACATAACAAGACTAGAATTGAACACAGCACTCGATACAACATGTAATCAGAACATTGATTGATGTGTTCAGATCACTAAACAAGTAGAACCGAACACTGTACAACATGTTAGGGGATACCTTTGTTTAGATTGAAACTAACAAGACTAGAATCGAACACTGCACTCGATGTCGTTAACCTTAACATGTGATCCGATACAACATGTTAGGGGATACCTTTGTCCTAAGAACCGAACACTGTACAACATGTTAGGGGATACCTTTGTTTAGATTGAAACATAACAAGACTAGAATTGAACACTGCACTCGATACAACATGTGATGATTGATGTGTTCAGATCACTAAACAAGTAGAACCGAACACTGTACAACATGTTAGGGGATACCTTTGTTTAGATTGAAACTAACAAGACTAGAATCGAACACTGCACTCGATGTCGTTACATGTGATCCGATACAACATGTTAGGGGATACCTTTGTTCTAAGAAAATTAGATTGAAACATAGCAAGCCTAGAATCGAACACTGTTTGATGTGTTCAGTACAACTTCAATGATTAACACACACTGTGCACATATCGCATAGCTATCTCAAATCAAAAAAACACACTGTGCACATATCGCATAGCTAACACTTCAAATGATTTGCTTAGTACGAAAATAAATTTTAAAAATCTATACCGCGTAGCTAACTCGTTCATCGCACTGCTCAGACGCTTAGTAATTGCGAATACACTCATACGAAAATCAAGAAAGCACTCTGCGTAGCCAACTCGCTCGGCTCACTCGCTTAGTAATTGCAACACTGATACACACACGGATAAGAATGTTCCGAGATACTACATACTTACATGTTTTTTAAGGGGGGTGAAAGATCATAAATTATATGTACACATGTTGTCTCCTCCAAGTTGTAAGATGAAATAGACGCAGTACTGCGAGTTTCCGCTCTAGCTGGCGAACGGAAGTAGCATGATGCCTCAACAAAAAAAAAATAATCGTGTGCTTGCAAGTCAGACACAATGATGGATACCGCGATTCAAATCCTGGCAACTTATGCCGTCGGGAAGGGCATCTAGCTAGATTATGTAATGACGATCGCGCAGGCTCCTCGCCTAGCATTTGCTATTTTTTACAGCTTCCAGTTCTAACCCGCTATCTTCCGAAGTAGTGAGAATGATTGAAGAGTGTTTGAGGGTGATTCATTTGTCGGATGGAGGCGTTAAGCTATGTGCAGGCTTCTTCGGTAGGAGTAGGCTATGTCGGGACATCTAGTTGTCGATTTAAAATCCTAGTCAGGAAGGGCAACCGGTCGTATAAAACTATGGTGTATGATCTAAGAGGCGGGGTGTGCAAAAAAAAAGCTAGCAATAAGTAAGGGTTGTTGATGGGGGCGTTAAACCTTGTGCAGACTCCTTCGAAAATGATTTTGAGTACAAGAGTGTTGAGGGTGATTCATCTGTCGGATGGAGGCAATAAGCTGTGTGCAGGCTTCTTCGGTAGGAGTAGGCTATGTCGGGACATCCAGTTATCGATTTAAAATCCTAGTCAGGAAGGGCAACCGGTCGTAAAACTATGGTGTACGATCTAAGAGGCGGGGTGTGAAAAAAAAGCCAGCAATAAGTAAGGGCTGTTGATAGGGGGTGTTGAACCTTGTGCAGACTCCTTCGAAAATGATTTTTGAGTACAAGACGTTGATGGTGATTCATTTGTCGGATGGAGGTAATAAGCCTTGTGCTGGCTTCTTCAGTAGGAGTAGGCTATGTCGGGATATCTAGTTATCGATTTAAAATCGTAGTCAGGAAGGGCAACCGGTCGTAAAACTATGGTGTATGATCTAAGAGGCGGGGTGTGCAAAAAAAAGCTAGCAATAAGTAAGGGTTGTTGATGGGGACGTTAAACCTTGTGCAGACTCCTTCGAAAATGATTTTGAGTACAAGAGTGTTGAGGGTGATTCGTCTGTCGGATGGAGGCAATAAGCTGTGTGCAGGCTTCTTCGGTAGGAGTAGGCTATGTCGGGACATCTAGTTATCGATTTAAAATCCTAGTCAGGAAGGGCAACCGGTCGTAAAACTATGGTGTATGATCTAAGAGGCGGGGTGTGCAAAAAAAAGCCAGCAATAAGTAAGGGCTGTTGATAGGGGGCGTTAAACCTTGTGCAGACTCCTTCGAAAATGATTTTTGAGTACAAGACGTTGATGGTGATTCATCTGTCGGATGGAGGTAATAAGCCTTGTGCAGGCTTCTTCGGTAGGAGTAGGCTAGGATCGAACTCGGACCTCCGGGGGTAGCAGCTAATCACACTAACTACTACACCACAGAGGAGGACTATTTCAGTTTTACAGAACAGAATAATTTAAACCTTAATTGGTACTGTGTTTTAACCTCTCCGTACAATCATAATATGTTAAGAGCTGAATGCTACTCAGCTAAGAAGACGTTCGTGAGTTACAAGTCGCTTATCAGCACACCGTGTCTTCGTTCAAGGTTACTACTACAGCCGGAAGATACGTGTACAATTTCAGCTAACACGTGCATTCCACAAATCGCTCAGAATGACTACGTCGATACAACTTCAAAGACTGTAGAACAAATCCATAGCCTACAGTGTGCATGCCTCTCACCCGGTAGTCTCGGGTTCGATTCTCTTGGGAATAAAAATGTGTTTTACAGATTTTAAATCGCAAGAATTCGTTGAGTTGTCCTTCCTGACGCAAAACTAGCAGTATCTAACCTCTTACATCATACACTATAGTTTTCAACCGGTTGCCCTTCCTGACGTCAAAGAACTCGGATTAAGAATCTGTTTTGTTTTAAGACTAGTTGTCCTTCCTGACGCAAAACTAGTAGTATCTAAGCTCTTACATCATACGCTATTGTTTTCAACCGGTTGCCCTTCCTGACAACTCGGATTAAGAATCTGTCGAGAATCGGGGGATTTACAGCTAGATGCTCTTCTTAGATTTTAAATCGCTGTATCACGAACTATTGTTTTACTGCCGGATGCCCTTCCTGACTAAGATTTTAAATCGCAAGAATTTGTTTTAAGACTCAAGTCTTGTTATGTTTCTTTCGTAATCTGCAAGTCTAAACATGCATATCGCTGCACACTCTTGCCTTCGCGATGCGTGTTCGATAATTGTTTTCAACCGGTTGCCCTTCCTGACGTCAAAGAACTCGGATTAAGAATCTGTCGAGAATCGGGGGTTTTACAGCTAGATGCTCTTCTTAGATTTTAAATCACGAACTATTGTTTTACTGCCGGATGCCCTTCCTGACTAAGATTTTAAATCGCAAGAATTTGTTTTAAGACTCAAGTCTATTTATGTTTCTTTCGTAATCTGCAAGTCTAAACATGCATATCGCTGCACACTCTTGCCTTCGCGATGCGTGTTCGATAATTGTTTTCAACCGGTTGCCCTTCCTGACGTCAAAGAACTCGGATTAAGAATCTGTCGAGAATCGGGGGTTTTACAGCTAGATGCTCTTCTTAGATTTTAAATCACGAACTATTGTTTTACTGCCGGATGCCCTTCCTGACTAAGATTTTAAATCGCAAGAATTTGTTGAGTTGCCCTTCCTGACGCAAAACTAGCAGTATCTAGCCTCTTACATATTACACTATTGTTTTCAACCGGTTGCCCTTCCTGACAACTCGGATTGAGAATCTGTTTTACAACTTGAGAATCGGGGATTTACAGCCAGATGCTCTTCTTAGATTTTAAATCGCTGTATCACGAACTATTGTTTTACAGCCGGATGCCCTTCCTGACGCAGAACTAAGATTTTTAAATCTCAAGAATTTGTTGAGTTGCCGTTCCTGACGCAAAACTAGCAGTATCTAGCCTCTTACATCATACACTATTGTTTTCAACCGGTTGCCCTTCCTGACGTCAAAAAACTCGGATTAAGAATCTGTCGAGAATCGGGGGTTTTACAGCTAGATGCTCTTCTTAGATTGTAAATCGCTGTATCGTGAACTATTGTTTTACTGCCGGATGCCCTTCCTGACTAAGATTTTAAATCGCAAGAATTTGTTGAGTTGCCCTTCCTGACGCAAAACTGGCAGTATCTAGCCTCTTACATCATACACTATTGTTTTCAACCGGTTGCCCTTCCTGACGTCAAAGAACTAGGATTAAGGATCTGTTTTACAACTCGAGAATCGGCGGTTTTACAGCAAGATGCTCTTCTTAGATTTTAAATCGCTGTATCGTGAACTATTGTTTTACAGCCGGATGCCCTTCCTGACTAAGATTTTAAATCGCAAGAATTTGTTGAGTTGCCCTTCCTGACGTAAAACTGGCAGTATCTAGCCTCTTACATCATACACTATTGTTTTCGAGCGGTTGCCCTTCCTGACGTCAAAGAACTCGGATTAAGAATCTGTTTTACAACTCGAGAATCGGGGGTTTTACAGCTAGATGCTCTTCTTAGATTGTAAATCGCTGTATCGTGAACTATTGTTTTACTGCCGGATGCCCTTCCTGACTAAGATTTTAAATCGCAAGAATTTGTTGAGTTGCCGTTCCTGACGCAAAACTAGCAGTATCTAGCATCTTACATCATACACTATTGTTTTCAAACGGTTGCCCTTCCTGACGTCAACGAACTCGGATTAAGAATCTGTCGAGAATCGGGGATTTACAGCTAGATGCTCTTCTTAGATTTTAAATCGCTGTATCACTACAGCCGGATGCCCATCCTGACTAAGATTTTAAATCGCAAGAATTTGTTGAGTTGCCCTTCCTGACGCAAAACAAGCAGTATCTAGCTTCATACATCATACACTATAGTTTTCGACCGGTTGCCCTTCCTGACGTCAAAGAACTCGGATTAAGAATCTGTCGAGAATCGGGGATTTACAGCTAGATGCTCGCCGGATGCCCTTCCCGACGGCATAAGTTGCCAGGATTTGAATCTCGGTATCCATCATTGTGTCTGACTTGCAAGCTCACGCGTATTTTTTTTTTTTTGCTGAGATATCATGCTACTTCCGTTCGCCAGCTAGAGCGGAAACTCGCAGTACTGCGTCTATTTCATCTTACAATTTGGAGGAGACAACATGTGTACATATAATTTATGATCTTTCACCCCCCTTAAAAACATGTAAGTATGTAGTATCTCGGAACATTCTTATCCGTGTGTGTATCAGTGTTGCAATTACTAAGCGAGTGAGCCGAGCGAGTTGGCTACGCAGTGTGCTTTCTTGATTTTCGTATGAGTGTATTCGCAATTACTAAGCGTCTGAGCAGTGCGATGAACGAGTTAGCTACGCGGTATAGATTTTTAAAATTTATTTTCGTACTAAGCAAATCATTTGAAGTGTTAGCTATGCGATATGTGCACAGTGTGTTTTTTTTGATTTGAGATAGCTATGCGATATGTGCACAGTGTGTGTTAATCATTGAAGTTGTACTGAACACATCAAACAATGTTCGATTCTAGGCTTGCTATGTTTCAATCTAATTTTCTTAGAACAAAGGTATCCCCTAACATGTTGTATCGGATCACATGTAACGACATCGAGTGCAGTGTTCGATTCTAGTCTTGTTAGTTTCAATCTAAACAAAGGTATCCCCTAACATGTTGTACAGTGTTCGGTTCTACTTGTTTAGTGATCTGAACACATCAATCATCACATGTTGTATCGAGTGCAGTGTTCAATTCTAGTCTTGTTATGTTTCAATCTAAACAAAGGTATCCCCTAACATGTTGTACAGTGTTCGGTTCTTAGGACAAAGGTATCCCCTAACATGTTGTATCGGATCACATGTTAAGGTTAACGACATCGAGTGCAGTGTTCGATTCTAGTCCTGTTAGTTTCAATCTAAACAAAGGTATCCCCTAACATGTTGTACAGTGTTCGGTTCTACTTGTTTAGTGATCTGAACACATCAATCAATGTTCTGATTACATGTTGTATCGAGTGCTGTGTTCAATTCTAGTCTTGTTATGTTTCAATCTGATCTTCTTAGAACAAAGGTATCCCCTAACATGTTGTACAGCGTTCGATTCTACTTATGTAGTGTTCTGAACACACCAGACAATGTTTTAATCACATGTTGTATTGAGTACTGGCTGTCTCATAAGGAGCTATGTATAGCCGCCATCTTGCATGCGCCATCTTGCGCAAGCATCCTTAGGGCGTCTCTAGCCAAGGATCCTTAAGCCGCCTCATAAGAGCAACCGCCATCTTGCGCAAGCATCCCTCATAAGGAGCCATGTATAACCGCCATCTTGCGTAAGCATCCCAAGGGCGTCTATGTATAGCGGCCATCTTGCATAAGCACCTTTAAAGAGTCATGTATAGCCACCATCTTGTGCAATTAGCACCGAGAGATGGCTGCTGTAGAATTTTTCTTTTTAAATTATCCGCCACCATATTTCAAAGGTATGTACCTAAAGAGTGTAGCACTGAGGTTTGCGATGTAAGATGGCGGATGACAGCTGACAAAAAAGCGCGTGAGTTTGTTTACTAAACAAGAGCACGTGGAATTTGCCGCCACCACATTTCAAAGGTATCTAGCTAAAGATGGCAGCACGGTGCTCTCTTGATTAAAGATGGCGGATGACAGCTAACAGAACTTTTCAAATTGCCCGCTAATACATGTCATAAAGAGGGCAGCACGGTGTACTGTGGATTAAAGATGGCGGATGACAGATGACGGAATTGTCCGCATGATAGCAGCACAGTGCTCTATTGATTAAAGATGGTGGATGACAGCTGTCAAAAAAGCACGTGGCTTTGTTTACTAAACAAGAGCACATAGAATTTTTCAAATTGCTGCCACCACATTTCAAAGGTATCTAGCTAAAGATGGCAGCACGGTGCTCTCTTGATTAAAGATGGCGGATGATAGCTAACAGAACTTTTCAAATTGCCCGCTACTACATGTCATAAAGAGGGCAGCACGGTGCACTGTGGATTAAAGATGGCGGATGACAGCTGACGGAATTGTCCGCATGATAGCAGCACAGTTCTCTATTGATTAAAGATGGTGGATGACAGCTGTCAAAAAAGCACGTGGCTTTGTTTACTAAACAAGAGCACATAGAATTTTTCAAATTGCCGCCACCACATTTCAAAGGTATCTAGCTAAAGATGGCAGCACGGTGCTCTCTTGATTAAAGATGGCGGATGATAGCTAACAGAACTTTTCAAATTGCCCGCTACTACATGTCATAAAGAGGGCAGCACGGTGCTCTGTGGATTAAAGATGGTGGATGACAGCTGACGAAATTGCCCGCATGATAGCAGCACAGTGCTCTATTGATTAAAGATGGCAGATGTCAGCTGTCAAAAAAGCACGTGGCTTTGTTTCCAAACAAGAGCACATAGAATTTTTTCAATTTGCCACCACCACATTTCAAAGGCATCTAGCTAAAGAGTGCAGCACTGAGGTTTGTGATGCAAGATGGCGGATGACAGCTGTCAGAAAAAAGCACGTGAGTTTGTTTCCAAACAAGAGCACGTGGAATTTCCCGCCACCACAAAGAGGGCAGCACTGTTCTCTCTGGATTAAAGATGGCGGATGACAGCTGTCAGAAAAGCATATAGGTTTGTAAAGCACGTGGAATTTACCGCCACCACATTTCAAAGGTAAGTAGCTAAAGTGGGCAGCACGGTGATTAAAGATGGCGGTTGACAGCTGTCAAAAAAGCATGTTGATTTGTTTCCAAACAAGAGCACGTGGAATTTGCCGCCACCGGGCAGCACTGTGATTAAAGATGGCGGATGACAGCTGTCAGAAAATCGCATGGGTTTGTAAAGCACGTGGAATTTACCGCCACCACATTTCAAAGGTAAGTAGCTAAAGAGGGCAGCACGGTGCTCAAAGATGGCTGCTGTCAAAAAGCATTTTTCAAATTATCCGCCACCACATTTCAAAGGTAAGTAGCTAAAGAGAGCAGCACTGTGATTAAAGATGGCGGATGACAGCTGCACGTGGATTTGTTTATCTCACGCTAGTGAGGTTAAGTTGGTAGCACTAAGGTTTAGGCCCGCCAAGATGGCAGCACTGCCGATGACAGGTGACGCAAGAGGGCAGCACAGTGTTTAAAAGATGGCGGATGACAGCTGTCAAAAAAGCACGTGGCTTTGTTTACCACGCGCTAGTTAGGTTAAGTTGGTACTACTAAGGTTTAGGCCTGTCAAGATGGCAGTACTGAGGTTAGCGATGCGTTGTTGTCTGTCAAAAAGCACGTGGCTGTCGAAAAACACGTGGCTTTGTTTACCTCGCACTAGTTAGGTTAAGTGACAGCTGTCAAAAAGCACGTGGCTGTCAAAAAGCACGTGGCTTTGTTTACCACGCGCTAGTGAGGTGAAGTTGGTACCTCTAAGGTTTAGGCCTGTCAAGATGGCAGTACTGAGGTTAGCGATGCGTTGTTGTCTGTCAAAAAGCACGTGGCTGTCCAAAAACACGTGGCTTTGTTTACCTCGCACTAGTTAGGTTAAGTTGGCACTAGTGAGGTTTAGGCCCGTCAAGATGGCAGCAGTGAGGTTAGCGATGCGTTGTTGTCGATGACAGCTGTCAAAAAGCACGTGGTTTTGTTTACAAATTCAAATCTCCCGCCAAAATTCAAATTTCCCGCCAGAATTCAAATTTCCCGCCAAAATTTAAATTTCCCGCGCCGCGGGCGGAGGAGGAGGCCGCCGAACTCTCCCATTATACTACTAGCATCACATTTAATTCTCAGGTTATATACAACAGGGCCTTCAAGTTATAGAAATAAAAGTAACAGGGACTTTAAGATCAATCTCCGTCTCTGTTTACTTCGGTGTTATGTATTTTCTGTCTTACTTTATGGTGCCGAGACTTGGACCCTAACAGAGAATATGATAAAAAGACTTCGATCCTTTGAGATGTGGTGCTAGCGACGCCTGGTCAGAATATCATGGGTTGACAGAATACGTAACACAGCGTCTGAACAAAGAGCTAGAGGTCATGCACATAAAAAACAAGAAACTTGAGTACATTGGTCATATAATTCGAAATGATAAATATAAACTACTTCAGCTTATCTTACAAGGTACAAGTGATGGAAGGAGAAGTAGGGGAACAAGAAGAATACCTTGGCTACGGAATCTACGAGGATAGTATGGGCTCAGTATCCCCAGTCTTTTCCGAGTTGCTGAGAACTAGAACCAGATCGTCCTGATGACAGCGGACATCCAATGAGGATACGGTACAAGAAGCAGAATAGGAATAATAATAATAATAATAATAATAATAATAATAATAATAATAATAATAATAATAATAATAATAATAATAAGAAGAAGAAGAAGAAGAAGAAGAAGAAGAAGAAGAAGAAGAAGAAGAAGAAGAAGTGTAGACATTTGACGTGAATCATCTTTCCAACTGGTGTAATACTGTTCATGGTACACTTCTACATATAGTAAGTCAAAAAAAGTATGATTTATACCGGGACGGTTTGTATATTATTTTAAAGTGGAAAAATTACCTAAAACGCATGAAGTCATCACAAGATGGGCACCAAACTAAGGTATGTTTTTGGAAGTTGAATGTCACTGGGTGGTGTAACTTGGCGTGTAAGTGTCGTGGAGAGACAAGTGAAGTGTCGTTTTATTTATATGGACGAGATATATCGGAAAACACATTCAATGTGACTGTAAATAAGAAAGAAATATTGACAAAGTTGACTAATTTCACTAAAAAAATGTCCAGATAAAACTAGTAAGCGGCTAGAAGCTTATATAAAATACGCATGAGGAAACTAGACTCAATACGGGTTGGAGTAACACCAAAAGCACATCTGCGAAACGATTTAGGTGGCTACAACAACGTCGCAAAACTTGAGCCTGCAGTACTGGATTGTAAAAACAAATGCCCGGATCCATGACTAAATGGTTAGCGTGCTGGCGTTTGATCCAGAGGGTCCGGATTCAATTCCGGGCAGGTTCAGGGATTTTAATCTTCATTGGTTAATTCCAATGGCTCGAGGGCTAGGTGTGTGTGCCGTCGATAGCATTAGGATTCATCACAGGTAAGGCCCCACCCTCACAGACACGCAGGTCACCTATACGGCGTCAACTCGAAAGACCTGCACACGCCATTATTATGAAAACAAATGACAAATAAAACACTATTGTAAATCATACACCTCATACTTCTCAAATCCCTCACGATTGTTCAATGGCATTTTTACTGGTTCCATGGCTAAGTGGTTAGCTTGCTGGTCTTTGGTCCAAGTGGTCCCGGGTTCGATTTCCCACCAAGTCGGTGATTTTAATCTTCAGACGTTAATTCCGATGGCTCGGAGGCTCTCTCTCACTGCGCCAGGCCTCTCCGAAGACCACACACTCAAAATATAGTTGGTAAAAGCTATGCAACCGGGCGAGTTGTCCGTGCGGTTAGGGGCGCGCCGCTGTAAGCCTGCATCCGCGAGATAGTGGGTTCGAATCCCACTGTCGGCAGCCCTGAAGATGGTTTTCCGTGGTTTCCCATATTCACACCAGGCAAATGCTGGGGGCTGTACCTTAATTAAGGCCACGGCCGCTTCCTTCCAACTCCTAGGCCTTTCCTATCCCATCGTCGCCATAAGACCTATCTGTGCCGGGCTGAGTGGCTCAGACGGTTGAGGCGCTGGCCTTCTGAACCCAACGTGGCAGGTTCGATCCTGACTCAGTCCGGTGGTATTTGAAGGTGCTCAAATACGCCAGCCTCGTGTCGGTAGATTTACTGACACGTAAAAAGAACTCCTGCGGGACTAAATTCCGGCACCTCGGCGTCTCCGAAAACCGTAAAAGAGTAGTTAGTGGGACGTAAAACAAATAACATTATTACAACTTATGTTAATATAACATGTACTGTATTTTTTAGTTTTCCGGATTATCAATAATCCAGACCATTTCCGGTCCCACTTAATCCGGATAAAAGAGGTTCTTGTGTACAGAATAATATTACACTAAGCATTTCTACTCAGTAAGATCTCAAGCCCCTGCACTGATATATTTGTCAAAGTATTCTGTTTCTCAGCCGTTCCAGAAAAAAAAAAAAAAAAAAAAAAAAAAAAGCAATTAATGTAAAACGTTTTAATTTTCTTATAAGTCATCATCGCCTACAAGTAGTAGTGGGCGAGTTGATGACACCTGTCAGAGCCTCCCGCATACATGTCTATCTCTTCAGTCTTCATTCCCTGATCCCCTCCTCTCCTTTTCACACTTCACTGCATAATTCTAAGTGGTCCGAAGCCACCGTCACCGCCGCTTCTTCTCTTCTTATTTCTCCTTATCTTCTTTACCTCGCACGCATTGTTGGGTGCCATTTTTTCAAATTTGTTGAAACCATCTCTTCATTTTACAACGACACAGCGCGTTTTATAAAATATTTATTTCATGCATGCGCCCTTTTTATGTATTTTTTTATGATCCTCTCGCTCCATGTTAATAGATGCAGATGGTTTATATCAGCTTTTTGTTGTTATTGTGGTGGTGGTGGTGGTGGTGGTGGTGGTGGTGGTGATAATAATTGTTTTTTTTGTTTTTTTTGCTAGTTGCTTTACGTCGCGCCGACACAGGTAGGTCTTATGGCGACGATGGGACAGGGAAGGGCTGGGAGTGGGAAGGAAGCGGCCGTGGCCTTAATTAAGGTACAGCCCCAGCATTTGCCTGGTGTGAAAATGGGAAACCACGGAAAACCATTTTCAGGGCTGCCGACAGTGGGGTTCGAACCTACTATCTCCCGAATACTGGATACTGGCCGCACTTAAGCGACTGCAGCTATCGAGCTCGGTAATAATTGTTTTAAAGGAAAGTATAAATTAACAACTATTCACTCTTAACACCAGCCAGAAGAGTTTCTACCCTTCACAGAATATTACAGTAGCATCGGTAAACAAAAGAGAAACGAGATGGTAAGTACGTAACCAGGCTGCTAACACAGGACAGGTACACAGTGGTTTATATAAACCGGGTGGTTTTCCAAACGACTCCATTTCTGTCTAGTAGCAGACAGAAAGATGCAGCTGCGTTCTAAGTAAGAAGGAACTGTGAGAGATCACTTATAATCAGAACAGATGTTGAAAATAACCTCCGCCATCCTGTAGACATAGCTGTACCCGTCGTTCCATGCTTCTGGCAGATCGCTGCAACATTTGCTTGCCTATTGCATTGATTTCATTTATAATGTTGATTTTCAAGTCTTCAATTGTTCGTGGTCGATTTCGATACTTTCATCCTTGATATAAATCCTGTGATCTTCGGGGCCAGAAATGCATACAGATTATTCTGCCCTAAGATAAACTTATGATCAGAGGGAAAGACTCAGTTGACGTGTGGCAAGTTGCGCCGTCTTGCTGAAAATAACCCTGAGTTAGCTCAGGGTCATCTAGTTGCTCAACAAATTGCAGGAAAATGTCCTTGCACCGGTTTGTGGCAATAGTGTCCAAAAAGAAGAATGAACCTACTATTTTGCGGATGCAGGAGCTTGTTATGAACACCGTGTGGGTTGTGTATGGCCCAATGCGAGATTTTTGAGAATTCACGTAACCAGTCAGATGGAACCATCCTTCATCTATGAACCACGTGGTGTTGAGAATTTCCGGTAGCCTTACAGTAACATCCAAGAACCATGTACAGTAACGGACTCGTTTTCCCTTTCCTGGCTGATGCAGCTCGTAAAAAGGTAGTTATCTATCTTGTCTGGCCGCACTTTCTTTACCTTGGACGCTCTTTGACGCAACGATGTCCCGGAGACCGAAACAATTTAGTCAGAACATCTTCTGCCTCGTCTGCCAAACCAGATAAGCGATGCTTGCCAGACTCGTTCAACAAAGGCCCAGTTCTTTCCAACTTTCTCACTATAGTCAGTATCGTGCCTCTCTTAGGAAGATCGCGCACAACATACTCTCTCCTGAATCCCCTTTGCGTAGCTACCATGGACTTTGTAACCCAATAATTTTACACTAAAAACACGCGCCGAGCCAATGTGTTCGACATCTTATTATTTGCTTTACGTCGCACCGACACAGATAGGTCTTATGGCGATGATGGGATAGGAAAGGCCTAGGAATGGGAAGGAAGCGGCCGTGGTCTTAATTAAGGTACAGCCCCAGCATTTGCCAGGTGTGAAAATGGGAAACCACGGAAAACCATCTTCAGGGCTGCCGACAGTGGGGCTCGAACCCACTATCTCGCGATTACTGGATACTGGCCGCAATTAAGCGACTGCAGCTATCGAGCTCGGTTTCGACATCTTGAACGAATATACGGCAAAACAACCAGCAAGCCAGCAACAAGCAAAATTGAGGAAACAATTGCCACCTAACAAAGAATAACTTGCGTATTGTTAGCAAATGTTTATGAGCGAATTTCCCAGGGTTTCTTCTTATTTAGAAAGTAATCGCAGCTTCGTATCTGCTATCAGATGGAAATGGTGTCGTAGTGAAAACCACCCAAAAAAAAAAAAAACCAAAAAAAAAAAACCGAATGGTGCAACAGCCCGTGAAGGGCCTTGGCTTACCAAGCGACCGCTGCTCAGCCGCAAGGTCTGCAGATTACGAGGTGACATGTGATAAGCACGAAGAATGCTCTCGGCAGTTATTTTTGGCTCTGCAGACCGGGGCCGCTACTTCATCGTCAGATAGCTCTCAATTCTAATCATATAGGCTGAGTGGACCTCGAGCCAGCCCTCACATCCAGCGAAAAATCCCTGGCCTGGCCGGGAATCGAACACGGTTTTGAAAAACATCCAGTTTATATAAATCACTCAGTATTTCAGGAGGGAGAATAGATCTCTGTCCTATTTGTTATCCTCACAGGTTGAAATCCCTTCATTCTTAACCCGCATGGTCAATCCAGAAATCGACTCCGGGAGAATTAAACAGAAACGATATATGTACGTCGTTTGCCGAGAAACGCAACCCACTACGAGTTAAGTAATCCTTTAGTTTACAATCGGTATAAGAGGAAGTAGATACAGCTTGCCTTTACTATAGCTTTAACGTCGTACTAACACATGCATTGTTGTGTTTTCGGCATCGCTACAATGGGCAAGGACTACGGCTGGAAAATTAGAAGCCATGGCCATTAATTAAGGTGCATCTCTGGCATCTGACTGGTGTGGAAATGAAGATCTACGCAACCAACAGTGGGGTTCAAATTCAAATCCAAACCTGCGAAATTGAGATCATGGGTCATTGTACAGCCACTCAAAGAAGAATGAGCCTATGGTATTGTATAAGTTCCTTGCAAGTACGATTTTCTCAGAAACATGGTTATCCACAGGGTATGTGCCTACTTGAGAGGTAAATTCTATTTTGATAATGATTAGAATTAAATCTGATAAAATATTAAATGAAAAAACTAACAGTACCATTTGTTCATTCTTTTCTTGCGTGACTGTACCTCTGTATTTTTTATTTATTTTTTGCTAGTGGTTTAATGTCACACTAAGACATTGAAGGTTTTCGGCGACGCAAGAATTGGAAAGCGGAGGGAAGGTAGTGGCTGGAAAATGGGAAACCAAGGAAAACTATCTTCAGGGCTGCCGACAGCGGGATTCGAACAAACAATGACTGTACCGCTGATCTAGTCTCCGTTATGTTGCATTGCAAGTACATCAGTCCTCTTCGGCCTTCTTCTTCTATGTGCCCTGCCCAGTCTCCTGGACGTTGGCGATCAATGTGGAGAGTGGTTTTCTGCCTTCAGCAACACGGTACAGTTCTTTAGTGCTTTTTATGCCTGTCCGGTCTTTAATATTCTTAAGGCATGCTGTTATACTTCTGCCTACTGCTCGGCGCCCTTCAATTTTGCCTTTCAAAATTAGATATTGAACCCTTTAGGTCCATATTGAGGGATACCTACCTTCCTTACCTATCAGCAAAGTTCATTAGATCTGTCTCTTGGGTCGTTTCGGGTTCTTCGTCACTTGCTGAGGTAAAGGTAGGGTTCATTAATTCTAATCTATCTACTGGAATGAAAGGTCTATTTAAAAGATTCCTATTTATTCAGGACATTTCTGAAGCCTCATGGTATGTCAACAGTATCAGAGAAGTCAATTGTGTCCACTGGACACCACAATCACTTTTACATAAACGTCAGAACACTGGTGTGAGACTTTAACGTAACTGCCTGACGGGCATTCATACTAGAAACCATTGTCTCAATTATTAATCATTTAAGAAAGGAAAGTCTGGAAATCCTTAAATTCGGCTTCCATGTGAGACCACATGTACCATCATAGTGATTCGTTATGGTCCAGCCCTCGTAACACGAACTCTGGACTCTGAGTATAATTAAGGCAGTCCAATTGGTGTGTGCCACACAGTGGTTCTACGGCATGGACCCTTAATTGAATCGATGTGACTTGCGTCTATGTCATGGACCGACATCTAATCTTCTAAGTTACTTTAAAGTCATTGTGGATGATGACCGCAAGGAAATGATGCTACAATGGCATATGGCCCTAATCTAAGTCACTGAGGTTGATGACCCCCTGACCATCCAAGTTTCTAGGCTGAAGGCTAAACACAATTAAGTTACATCGGTTGATGACCAAAGTTCCACTTTACTATCCCCAGCACATTCACTGCTCAATCAATCAAAGTTCAATAATTACAACAATAGCAATGCTCACAAACTTAGTGGCAGAAAAATCCATTTCCTTCGGATATGTCCCCTTAATCGTTACTTTATTTTTTTATATTCCCCAGAAACAAACTAAAACTTCCAGAATGCATCTCCAAGTTATTCGCTTGATTAAAGTTATTTCAAGTGCGGTTTCACTGAATTTAATAATTAAATAAATTTAAATGATTTAACGAAATATTAACGAACAACAAAATTTATCTCCGCGGACTCTGGTTTCTTCACAAATTCCTACGCAGCTGTGATGTGAGTTCAATATTGCGATGTTTATCTGGCTGGAAAAGAAATTTACATAATTCATGTCCAGCTATATATATCCTGTCTCGTGATATCATGCTAAAAAATCTAATCTAGTCCTAACCGTTATTAACACTTGGATATCCTAATAATCTACGTACAAACCAAACAACTCGCCATATAATTACGATGTCATATCTCGTCATTACCATTATGAATTTTGCACACCCCTCACAAACAAACCGATCATCACGACCATCGCTCTATATTTTGGACAACCCTGAATTAGGTTACTCTGTTCCTTATACTCAAAGTTCGTGATTTCAAATGTTCATTACGTCCCCAATTACAGTATTTCACAATACTCAGATTATTATCGGCTATGAATTTCAACTAAATCCAGCATTTCAACGTTTCCCCTGGCCGAGAATTACAGTACAATCTCAACTCCACTCCCTTCACGTTATCATAGCTGAGGCCTCTCATCCCCCCAAGCTCGCTTGGCAGTTACAGGAAACACCTGGTTTATTCACAGTTGACTGACTTCTCAAAATGCTCCCTTTAAACTCTGCCGACATAATTAAACAAATACGATATTCTAACCAACAAAATGCACAGGTTATGCTTCAAGATGCCCACACCAATTATACCCGTCGCCAATTATTACCGCTATGGATTTCTATGAATTTCTTTCCATTCTCAACATTATAAATTATTCCTCGGGCTATCATGTCCCGGCTTCAAATGACAGGACTCTAACCTGATTCGCACATCTCATCTCAACTCATATAAAACATTCCTCGGGCTTCCGTGTCCCGGCTTCAATGACAGGTCCAACCTGATTCACAAAACTAACCTCTGTTTCCCAGTTCCACAATTATCATCGACAAAGAACTGGAATAAAATCCTCACTAGAAATCCCGACGTCTAATATCGCACAATGCATTAACCATGAATAACTTCGCATAAATGATATCGTATTTAATAACTTGATTTTTACGAGAAATGACTGAAACATTCTACTAGATCTTTTTCTTGTCAGTCAGACACAGTTTAAAATGGGCATTAAATAAAAACGTTTCTCTCCGTGACCAAATTCATCACCCTAGGTTCTCACCCGACAGCGCGCTTCCACTCGATTGAAAATGAGTAACCATGGATTATTAACGTCAAATTGCAGACAGAAAAAAATTACGTCGACTGAACATCTTAATTTGGCATCACAAAATATAGGCAGTACACTCACACGGATGACGATCTACATTGGACGTGATATCACTTCGGAACCCTATTCAATAACTTTTTACAACATTATACGGCACTCACAAGACTTCAAACTTTTATCCAAGTGGAAAATAAAACAAATGACTCTTTTAGTCGTACTCTCACATTTACAAAACTTAGTAGGGGTGACCACTGCGTCGTATATCCCCATTCAAGTACAAGAAATCAAGAGACAAGATATAAGAGGTAGTAAGATGGAAAGTCACCTACCTCATGTCGTCACGCCAGTATTCGTCATAGGGCTCACCTGTGACCCTGGCATTTTATTTAGCCACTTTTACATTCATGGCTTCACAGTTCATTATTAATTTTCTTCAGGTTTCCTGGAATAAAGCATTAAAAAAAAAGAAAATACCCTTCACTTGTTTGTTGAGTGCACACGATGGACTATAGTTATTTACGCACACGAATTACTTAATCACATTAGAATTTATTCAGTACTTTGACCGTCCTATCTGGTACAATTATTTCACTCAAGAAAACTATCTCCTCATGAAGTCAAGACTTAGCCGCAATGGCTAAAATCTGCAGTTGAACTCAGTCTACTTTCGTTGGTTTGATTTCGCAGAGCAGCTCAACAATTTTTCGTCCACTTTGTATCACAAATGCCGGAGAAGGAAGCTTCGTCATGGCGTCCCTTCATATTTATAGCAGTTACCCCCTCTCTTCGGATCTCTCCCTTTGCCGCCAAGAAAATTTCTATAAATTTCCTGACTTACCTAAACTGCAATTTCAAGAGTTTTGAAAGTGACTACATGCTTGCTACACTTCTGGCGGTGGTGTTCACGGACATTTAAAATTTTTACGTGTTCGATTTGTGAGATGATTGACCCTCTTTGATAGGCACTATATTTTTTTGACTTGGCGTGGTCACGCCATGTACACGCGCTTTGAAATAGTTCATAAAAATGACTTGAGATTCTTCCGCCGTCGACACGTGTGGTTGACGTCACATACCCCAGAGCGTGGGACCGAAGGTAATCACCCCCTCGTCACGTGTCAAATCCATGCTATCAAGAATCCAACTTTTAGTTTAATTGTTACATTATGCATAATGTTCTTAGGGCACAAAGGTCATGGGTTCAATATAAAACTGTGTATTTTTCACCACGCAGCCGCGTCAGGCCGGACTACAATGATTGTGCGTTCCCTGAAGAGTGTGTTCCTACCGTTTCTCCTTCTGTGGTTGGTCATTAGAGGCCAGATCTAGAAATTGACGACGTGAAAGTAGAACTAAAAATTCACTGTGCGATATCTACCTGTGCCTCTCCCAGGAAATGAACTCTCTTAAAACGTTCTATACACGTTGTGAAATGACTTCCTAGATACAGATTAAATAGAACATCTCTTTTTCATACAAATTGCTACAGTTAACGTTAAAAATTACCAGCACTATAGTTTGTTGTCATTGTGTAGTATACTCTCCCCCAAAAATTAGTTACCAGCCACTGTGTCATTCTTTTATGTAATATAATGGGAAGACTTGCTCAACAAACATCTAACCAGCCCGACTATGCTGGCAACTTTCCCGAACACGTACGGCAGAAATACTAGTTTTTAGTATTTTTTTCTCCCTTCCAGCGGTTATACCCTTCCAAAATATATATTTTGAAAGAAAAAATCAACAAAATATTTTCCAAGTAGGAAAGGGTTATTCTGACAGGCAATCCCAACCAAAAGAATCACTATTACATTCGTCTCACATTTTCACCTAACACCAGTTGTCGGGATGTACAATACATTCATGGGATATGGTGCCTATTATAACAGAAGGGGTGTGACTGACCAAGGGAGTCTCATTGTGGTAGGACACTGGAGCGCCTGGAACTCGCGATTCCTGCATGGAAGCTTGAGACGCTGACAAATAGACAGATACTCGAGCGCAAATTACCAACATGTAGGGCTTATCGTCTTCTTCTTCTTCTTCTATGTGCCCTGCCCAGTCTCCTGGACGTTGGCGATCAATGTGGAGAGTTTTTTTTCTGCCTTCAGCAACGCGGTACAGTTCTTCAGTGCTTTTTATGCCTCTCCAGTCTTAAATATTCTTAAAGCATGATGTTATACTTCTGCCTACTGCTCGGCGCCCATCAATTTTGTCTTTCAAAATTAGATGTAAAACCGCATATTTTTCACCACGCAAAACATGCCCTAGGTATGCAATTTTTCTGCATTTGATGGTGGTTACCAGTTCTTTTTTGCACTTTGCTCTCTGTAATACTTATTCATTTGTCCGGCTCCATGGCTAAATGGTTAGCGTGCTGGCCTTTGGTCAGAGGGGTCCCGGGTTCGATTCCCGGCAGGGTCGGGAATTTTAACCAATTTCGCTGGCACGGGGGCTGGGTGTATGTGTCGTCTTCATCATCATTTCATCCTCATCATGACGCGCAGGTCGCCTACAGGTGTCAAATTAAAAGACCTGCACCTGGCGAGCCGAACATGTCTTACATTACATTACATTTCATTGGTGGCATGGTCAATCCACGAGGCTCTAAGCATTTTTCTATGAAGCCGAAGTTCTAAAGCGTCCAGTCTTTTGATGGTGGCCTCTTTTAACGTCCAAACTTCAACACCATAAAGAAGAGTAGACCAAATATAACATTTCACCATACGCTGCCGAAGTTTTAAATTTAATGCATCATCACACAACAATGTCTCCATCTTTCTGAATGTTGATCTTGCAATTTCTGTTCGGCTCTTAATTTCTAGGTCTGGGTTCAAATCATCCGTTATCCAACAACCAAGATACTGTATTTAAGTTTGTTTACTTGTTGAATATGTTGGTCTTTGAGTTTAAGAGTAGCATTATTTCTTCCTCTGCTGTTAAATTTAGAGGGCTGCTGTTCTGTTACGTACGTACCAATGGCGCAAACGCTCGGGCATAACGTTTGAAAGAAATGGGTGACCCCATAACTCTGACCTCCCCTTGTCATTGTGTTAGATATAATGGACTTAAGTCTTCTATCAACATTTCCATAAGTAAATGAATTACGTCGTAATAGGATACATACATTTATAAGGAAATCTTATTCTATGATTACCTCAGCGGGGACACCACGGAAGGCTGCCTTTATCCTTGAATGTATTCTAAATAGAATAATTTCCCCGCTAAGTCTTCCGCGATGGAAGTGATAAAGTGCCTTAACACCAGAGGTATTCAGAAGAATGATGAGATTGAGTAAGTGAGGACACTTTAAGATTTCATCTCATATAAATTATTTCACGTTGTCACACCTACTGTGACAAGCGAGAACAATGTGACCTTCGACCTCTGACCTTCCCATGCTGTGACGGAACAGGACAGGAGAAAGCATCCGAGAGGCGCCGTTTTGCTCTTCCACGGCTTCCTCTGGGGAGAAATTTTTACCTTGCTCATTTGTTATCCACGAATTAATAACGTTGTATGATGCAACACTTGGGAAGTAAGAAAATAAAGACGATAGCGAGATCACCATCATATGTCAACGCACGATTCGTTTCGTTGCTGTATATTTCAATGTCATGCCTAATGCTATGTCTGGAAATTTTTGCATTCCCTTACCATTTTAGCCAGAAGTGGATTTAAACTTTCGATTGTGATTAGATCGACATCTCGAGGACTCTCTGCAACTAAATATTATCCTACAGAAGGCTAGAATATTCTCTAATAGACCTGTCTGGGATGGGTGAAGGTCGTCCCCCTATGGATGGGGAGTGGTATCTCCTGCCTGTCGTAAGAGGCGACTAAAAGAAGTCCCGGGAGTTCTTAACTCGAGAGCGTGGGTTGCGACCACGGGACCCTGAGCTGAGTCTTTGTATTGCTTCTGCTTACTTGTGCGAGGCCCCTACTTTCATCTATCCTATCCGACCTCCCTTGGTCAACTTGTTCTTTTCCGACCCCAACGGTATTAGGTTGCAAGGCATAGGGAGTCTTTCATTTTTACGCCATTCGTGGCCCTTGTCCTTCTTTCGCTGATACCTTCATTTCCGAAGTGTCGGGTCCCTTCTCTTCTCTCTGTTTAGTGTTGTGTAGAGGATGATTGCCTGGTTGTACTTCCTCTTAAGACAATCACTACTATCACCACTGTGTGATGGTTGCAAATTTAGACGCAGTCTATTGCCGTACTATATAATAAGGCGTATGGCCTCCGGAGAGGCCTGGTTCAGATTTTATTTTCTTCTAGTAGACGTCTTACAGGCGACCTGCTTGTCTACGAGGATGGGGCCCCACCTGATTATTAGTATTGAGTATTCCTACATCACAAATACCTAGCCCCCGAGCCAGACGAATTAACCAATTAAGGTTAAAATCCCCGACCCAACCGGGAATCGAACTTGGATCCTTTGGACCAGAGTCCAGCGTGCTAACCTTTTGGCCATTGTCGTACTGATGCTACTAGAGGAATGATTAACAGAATGAAATCACTGTTGAGCGCAGGAGTTCTTTTACGTGCCACTAAACCTACCGACACGAGGCTGACGTACAGTATTTGAGCATCTTGAAATACCACCAGACTGAGCCAGAACCGAACCTGTCAAGTTGGGGTCAGAAGGCCAGCGCCTCAACCGTCTTAGCCACTCAGCCAGGCAATACTTGAACCAACGGGGGGCGAGAAGGCTGCCCAGAAATTTCGCATACAAACCTTTCGGAAAGCCTACGGTAGGGCTCACAACATATACAATAAAAAGTGCTTGTTCCGCCATGCAAAGATCAGACACTATAATACAGTAAATAATAATTTCGTGTGGCTATTTCTAGCCGAGTGCAGCCCTTGTAAGGTAGACCCTTCGATGAGGGTGGTCGGCATCTGCCATGTGCAGGTAACTGCGTCTTAATGTGGTGGACGATAGTGTTATGTGTGGTGTGTGAGCTGCGAAGATGTTGGGGACAGCACAAACACCCAATCCCCGGGCCATTGGAATTAACCAATGAAGGTTAAAATCCCCGACCCCGAATCGAACCCGGGACCCTCTGAACCGAAGGCCAGTACGCTGACCTTTCAGCCAACGACTTCGACTATAATACAGTAATCAAGCCCGAAGTCTTATATGCCAGCGAGACCCTTACACTAAACGGGAAAGGTGACCTTGAAAACATTTTAAAAGAAGAAAGAAGAATCCTGAGGAAAATTCTCGGCCCGCGAAATACAGAAGATGGTTATAGACTGAGGTCACGCAAAGTGACAGAAGAGCTTTCCAACATCGCAGCAGACATCCGCAAAAGACGTCTGAAATTTTATGGGCACGTCTACAGACTGCCGTCAAGTAGACTGACACACAAGATTCACACCTACATAGAACATCTAAAAAATATTCCATGGGTACTGGAAGTGAAGAAGGATCTGGAAAAAGCCCAGATTAATTCAACTGACACCGCGGACAGAAACCTCTATAGGAAAAATAATTAACGGATGGAAAGTGCAACCAGAGAACGAACTGAAAAAGAAGACTTGAGCAAAGTGGACAGAAGAACGAAAAAGGATCCACTGAGAAAGGATGAGAGCTGTTTGGCAACTCAGAAAACAGAACCTTTTTTTTTTTTTTTTTTTTTGCTAGTTGCTTTACGTCGCACCGATAGAGATAGGTCTTATGGCGACGATGGGACAGGAAAGGGCTAGGAGTGGGAAGGAAGCGGCCGTGGCCTTAATTAAGGTACAGCCCCAGCATTTGCCTGGTGTGAAAATGGGAAACCACGGAAAACCATTTTCAGGGCTGTCGACAGTGGGGTTCGAACCTACTATCTCCCGAATACTGGATACTGGCCGCACTTAAGCGACTGAAGCTATCGAGCTCGGTAACAGAATCATTAGGGCTTTGCGTGATCCAATGGGTCCGTACGCACATAATAATAATAATAATAATAATAATAATAATAATAATAATAATAATAATAATAATAATAATATAAGATATAAACTAGATGAATACTATGCTAGAAGAATTAACCAGAAATATCGGAGGAAAAGTGGTATCCAATGTCAACAGCACACAGATATGTGTAAAACAAATTAAATCGCGGTTAAGCAGCATGGCTATAATTGCTACCGAGGTGATATTTCGACTCGCCGTACCCTAGTAGTAGTACTTCCTCGGTCGATCACATCAGCAGTCACTACCGCTTTGGGAACAGTAACTGGTTCAGCATGCATAACATCGAGAGGGTAAAGAACTGTACTGCACCTTACGCAAAAGTCTTGGAGGAGTTCACAAAAGAATGGCCTTGAAGGAGAACAAATTGTAGGAGGCTGGACTTCGTGAAGGTGTGAACACCGTTAACCCTTGACCAGGAAAACAAGTCCTTCTTTATGGCCATGCATCTCAGTCAAGGGTTATTGGCCTTCGTTCGAACATTTCGCCTAATAGTCTAGCTCACCTGGAAAAAGTAACCAGAATTTGTCCGTTAGAAATGTGCAGATTTCAAAAGAAAACAAGATGTTTAGCCAGATATGGCAGGCAATAAACAAATTCCTAGCAGGCTCAGTGGCTCACACAGTACAGTACTCTTTTGAGCTCAAGTTGGCGGGTTCCGTCCCTACTTAGCTCGGTGGTATTTGAAAGTACTCAAATGTGCCAGCGCCGTGCTGGTAGATTTACCGGTCGTAAAATAACTCCTTCGGATCAAAATTCTGACACCTCCATGTCAAGGACGTAAAACTAATAACTTTTTTGTTACTATTTCCTTTACGTCGCACCGACACAGATAGGTCTTATGGCGACGATGGGATAGGAAAGGCCTAGGACTGGGAAGGAAGCGACCGTGGCCTTGCCTACTATGTAGGACAATGCAGTGACGGTGCACTAGGGGAAGCATGTGCCTCCACTTGTAGAAATGCCTGCTTTTAACGACGACTACACTGGGGTGAAACGCTGGTAATTTCAAGACTGAAAAGACGTAAAGAGCTCAAAATGTTTCTAACGTTCTCAATCGATGGAATTCAATTGTGGTTTCCTTCTGGGAGTTAACTTTATATATAAGGGCCAAAGGCAGGCATTTATACAAATGGAGGCCCATGCTCCCCTAGTGCACCGTCGTTACATTGTTCTCCAAAGGATGCTTGTAGATCGTGAGCAATTGCAAAAAGCCTTCGACGATGTTGAGATCGACCGAGATGATGATAAACGGGGTTTAAAGTCAGGTTGTTTCACTAACAGGAAAAGTGCTCTCAAATTTAATAACTATATTGATGGGGTGAAAGTTCTTTATGGGTATCAGTGTAAGTACCTAGGTGTTCTTCTTCTTTTCTTCATGGGCCTCTAAATATTAGTTCCTAATTAGCGTCGAAATCTAAAATCTTTTGCTACCATGTTTTTCCTTCATTCCCACCTAGCTATACCTGCTCCCTTCACAAAGCTGCAGGTTGTTCTTATTGGGTCTTCTTGGATTTTTCTTTCTCTCTTCACCTGGTAGTCCTAGAGTGGAGAGTCTGATTCTACCTAGCGCCTCTCATTCAAAAAGTACGTGTTCAGCTGATTCTTCTGTTTCATTGCATTTCCTACATATGTTGTTTCTTATTACTCCAATTCTATGTAGGTGTTTTTTTCAGATGGGAGTGTCCTGTCAACAGTCCTACTACCTATCTTATATTTTCTCTGCTGAGTTTCAACAGTTCTTTAGTATGCTTCTTGTTTGGTCTTTTTATCAGTTCCTTTGCAAGCCTGCATTCTGGAGTATTTTTCCAGTTTTCCACTTGTTTCTTTTGTACCCATTTTCCTATATAGTATCGGGCTTGTCCATAGGAAATCCCGCTTACAGGTTCTGGGCCTACAAAATGTGTTTCTGCCCCTTTTCTGGCCAGTTTATCTGCCTTTTCATTTCCTTCTATACCTGCATGCCCTGGTACCCATTACCTAGGTGTTAATATAAGGAAAGATCTTCATTGGGGTAATCACGTAAACGGTACTGTAAATAAAGCTGCTCGACTAAATGGTATGTTCGAGCTGTCAATGGAGAGATGGCGTGGAATAACATTAGTAGACGAATTCGTTTAAATGGTGTTTATAAATGTAGGAAAGATCACAATATGAAGATAAAGTTGGAATTCAAGAGGAGAAATTGGGGCAAATATTCCGTTATGGGAGGAGGATTTAGGGAATGGAATAAATTACCAAGGCAGATTTTCAATACATTTCGAAAAGAAAAGATTAGTTAAAAAAACAGACAGGGAATCTGCCACCTGGGAAATTGCCCTAAATGTATATCAGTGGTGACTGATGATTGATTCTAGTGGTGTTTCAACGGCGTACTAGTCGCCAGCGTCTTTGAAAGGTGTAGCATTCCAACAGATGAGCCCAATGCTACACTGGGGCGAAACACTGGTGATTTCACGATTAAAAATCCCTAAAGAACTCAAAATGTATTACATTCTAGACTTACAGTAACTAATAGATCTGCAGTAATTAACACAGGTCCCGAGTTCGGACAGCATGGGGCTTCCATTTTTAGTCGCCACTTACAGGCAGGGAATATCACTGAAACAACCAGTACTGTAATACTGTACGTCCTGAGCCATACATTATGGACCGAAGTCTAGCTGAGCATATCTCTTGGTTCACTCCAGGAATCCATTGCCATTTCTCTCTTACTTTCAGTAAGAATAAATCGCGCTTACTGCAGTTTATCGAGTAATTTGTGCTGCTATTGGGAAATATTTCCCCTCTCCTGTGGCAACATGTTCAGTGTACTCACAATAGATTCCAAACATTCTTAACATGAGCTGTCTGCATAAATTACGCCAAGTTCTTTCGCTACAGCATGCTATTGAGGAATAAATATACATAGTATCCGGCTTGTAGATGCGTATTTTAGGTATTTTTAATTGCAGACCTCAGGACATTGAACTTGCAGTTCACCTAAAGGTCGTACGGTTACATAGCTGACCTTGACTGGATTCTTCCCACTGGAAACACACACAGGTTCTAGGCGTGGCCTCTGTCTCCAACGATGTGATGTTACACTCGCGAATCTAGCTTTGTTCTCTCTTCTGTCACTTTAATGGTACGGCGGTTATGTCTAGAATAAGTTGCTGCATCCAATTCTTAATTTAAGGAGACCCAACATGGGCAGGGCTGTCTTCATCTCCTAATTGACACTTACACGCGAGATTTTACTGACCCCTCCCAAGCATCAGTATGAAAACAGAGGGCAGTAAAGATGCTTAAAAGCATTATATTTTAACTACTATCTTCGTGAATACAGTCGCCAACCACATTATAAGACACGTATTTATACATGCTATTGGTGCACATAATATTCATTAGTCGCACCTTCTCATTCCTAGAGGGAGAAGTACTGGCCTAAATCACTGCTCGTCTTGGTTCGCATCAGAGACTATTGCAATAGAAATTATATCCAATATCGAAAATATATCATTTTAATGTTGAACACAATTTTTTTTTTTTTTGCTAGTTGCTTTACGTCGCACCGACACAGATAGGTCTTATGGCGACGATGGGATAGGAAAGGCCTACGAGTTGGAAGGAAGCGGCCGTGGCCTTAATTAAGGTACAGCCCCAGCATTTGCCTAGTGTGAAAACGGGAAACCACGGAAAACCATCTTCAGGGCTGCCGGCAGTCGGATTCGAACCCACTATCTCCCGGATGCAAGCTCACTGCCGCGCGCCTCTAACCGCACGGCCAACTCGCCCGGTGAACACATTTCTTAGCAGACAAAGTAGGGGTCCCCATACTACGAAATTAAGCAATTAAGAAATTTCCTCAGTTGTACCGAAAGTTGAAGGGCTAAAGACCCAGAAATTATTTCAAATTGTGAGTCAAACTAAAAACAAAGTTCGAACATCACTTCTGACCTAAATGCAGTTCCGGAAAAACAGCCTAAAATTGCTTGTTTCTCTACTCGTTTTCTTTTTTATTCAAATCCTAGTCAAATTAATTGATTTACATAATTCTTTCTGTAATGTGTTCCTTGGTTCAATATCCTCAGGGTGTTTTTTGATTTTTTTAATATGTAGTTATAAGGGCTTAACTGAAACTCTGCATTGACGCACATTAGCGCTCGTAGTGGTAGAAAAAGGCAAACTGCCAATCTAATCGACCGAATGACAATGCTTAAGAAAATGATTGCAAGTTTTAGGAATACATAATATAATCTCATGCTTTATTATATTTTACCTAAAATTGGTAGCTCATGTCCCTAGGATGTTTAAACAGTGCGTTGCTTGCCTGAGGGGCTAGATCTGTGGAGATTTTGTATGAGAAACCTGGTTGAAATAAGAGTACGTTTCGTAACGCTCAGCTAGAGATTGATGGCTCAAGGTACCCAATTTTTTTATTTGCTTTATGTTGCACAGGCACACTAGGTCTAATTGCAACAGGAACAGTAGTGAAGACGCAACCCTGGCCTTAATTAAGGTACAGCCCTAGCATTTGCCTGGTGTAGAAATGGAAAACCACGTCAAACAATCTTTAGGACTGTCGACAGTGGGGTTCAAATCCACTATCTCCTAATGCAAGCTGATAGCTACGTGACCCAAACCGCACAGCCACTTGATATAGCAGTAGGATGCAGCCCTTGTAAGGCAGACCCTGCGATGAGGGTGGGAGGTGTCTATCATGTATGGGTGTTAATCTGGTGGTGGCCGGGTTGAGTGGCTCAGACGGTTAAAGCGCTGCCTTCTAACCCCAACTTGGCAGGTTCGATCCTGGCTCAGTCCGGTGGTATTTGAAGGTGCTCAAATACGACAGCCCCGTGTCGGTAGCTTTACTGGCACGTAAAAGAACTCCTGCGGGACTAAATTCCGGCACCTCGGCGTCTCCGAAGACCTTAAAAAGTAGTTAGT
The DNA here is from genome assembly GCF_040414725.1 of Anabrus simplex. Lineage (NCBI taxonomy): Eukaryota > Metazoa > Arthropoda > Insecta > Orthoptera > Tettigoniidae > Anabrus > Anabrus simplex. Next base: position 621,286,721 of record NC_090265.1, on the reverse strand, counting down.
GGGACGTAAAGCAAATAACATTATTATTATTATTATTATTATTATTATTATTATTATTATTATTATTATTATTATTATTAATAATAATCTGGTGGATGATCGCTTTGTGTGTGTGGTGTGTAAGTTGCAGGGATATTTTGGACAGCACAGACACTCGGTTCTAGATTCCGCATGTGTTTTGTAAACATGTATATACTGTATATTGCTTAGTTATATAACAGTGTGCCTGCCTCTTACCTGGAAAACTCGCGTTCGATTCCCAGTCAGGTCGCGGAATTTACATTATTATTATAACGGCTGGTTCGATGTCCACTCAGCTTACGTGATTAAAATTGTGCAGCCATCTGACAGTGAGAGGGCAGCTCCGGTCTACAAAGCTAACAATAACAGCCAAGGCCACTGAGGTTATTGCGATGCGGAGTTTGTTTGGTTTGGTGTAGTTATATTATTATTATTATTAGTATTATTATTATTATTATTACCAGCATTAGTTTTTGCTGTTAATATGTGTAACTGGAGAAGTAGTGAATCTGTTTATGATAAATATACGTATATCACCATTATGGACCGTGTTGCCTTTCAGCGTTTAGTCTGTAAGCCTATTTGCAACTGGTGCTGTGGCCTCATTTAGTTCCATACCTCTTTTGTAATCGTTAGAAACCGAGTCTAACCACCACCGTTCGGGTCTCCATTTACTTCTCTTACCCTTCATAACAGAGGCCGTTATTCTCCTTGATAACCTATCCTCCTCCATTTGCCACACACGACCCCACCACTGAATGCGGTTTATGCGCACAGCTTCATCCATCGAATTCCTTCAACCTTAGCCCTCATCTCATCATTCCGGGAACCCTGCTGCCTATGTTCTCACCTGTTTTTATCAGCAATCATTCTCACTACTTTCATGTATACAACTTCTAATTTATGAATAAGTTATCCTGAGTCCACCAAACTTTCGCTCCCATAGAGTAAAGTTGGTCTGAAAACAGAAAGATGTACAGATAGTTTCGTCCGGGAGCTGACATCCTTCTTACAGAATACCATTGATCACAACTTCATTAGCTGTACTGCACCTTGAATCAATCTCGCTTACTGTGTTACCATCCTGGGAGAACACATCCCAAAATACTTGGAATTATATACCTGTTCCATCTTTGTATCACAAATCTGATAAGTTCTTATGGATTTATGGATTTATTACCTACTGACAGCAATTTTGTCTTCGAAAGGCTAATTTTCTTACCATACTCATTGCACCTATTTTCAAGTTCCAAGATGTTGGACTGCAGGATTTTGGCACTGCCATTAAGACCAAGTCGTCAGCATAGGCCGGACCGCCTACTACTCCTCGTACATTTCGTCCGGCCTGATTCCCTCCCTGCCACTTTATACCTCTAAGCAGATGATCCATATAAACTACGAACAATAAAGGTGAAAGATTACAGCCTTGTCTAACCCCTGTAAGAACCTTGAACCAAGAAATAATTTTGCCATCAATTCTCACTGCAGCCCAATTGTCAACATAAATGCCTTTGATTTTATGATCTACCCTTAATCCCCTAGTCCCTCAGAGTGGGGAACAACTTTACCCTCGGTATCCTGCCATATGCTTTCTCAAGGTCTACAAAATATAAACATAACTAACTATTCCTCTCGTAGCATTTTTCAATTACCTGGCGCATACAGAAAATTTGATCCTGACAGCCCCTCTGTGGTCTGAAACCACACCGGTTTTCATCCAACATACTCTCAACCACTGATCGCACCCTCCCTTCCAAGGTGCCAGTGAATACATTGCGTGGTATACTAATCAATGAGATACCTCGATAGTTGTTGCAATCCTTCCTGTTCCCTTCTTTAAATATAGGTGCTATTACTGCTTCTGTCCAATCTGAACTTACATACAATCCATACTAATCTTATTACTCTATGAAGCAACTTCATCGTTGCCTTCCATCTATACTTCTCCATTTCAGGTCAAATATTATCTATTCTTGCTGCTTTATGATAATGGAGTTTTTTTACCACCTTTTCCACTTCCTCAAGCTTAATATTACCAACATCATTTTCCTCCTCCCCATGAGCTCGGTTGTTCGCAACACCACCAGGAAGGTTTCCTTTTAAGTTGAGAAGATTTTTAAAATATACCTTTCACCTCCTGGGTGATTCCCTGGGATCTATTATGAGTTCACCTGAATCACCCAAAACACTGTTCTATCATTTTTCCCTCTCTTCGTATGATTCTTTATTACTGCCCAGAGAGCCTTCCCTGCTGCTAGACTTAGCCTTTCCAGGTTATTACCAAAATCTTCCCACGACTTCTTTTTGGATTCAACAACTATTTGTTTCGCTTTGTTTCTTTAATCTACGAACAATTCCCTTTCTGCATCAGCCCTTATTTGGAGCCATTTCCGATAAGGCTTCTTTTTACGTTTATAAGCTGCTCTCACTTCATCATTCCACCAAGATGTTCGCTTTTTCCCATCTTTACACATAGTTGTTCCCAGGCAATCTCTTGCTGTTTCTACTAGAGCATCTCTGTATGTCACCCATTCTCTTTCTATATATAGTCAATTATGGATCTGGTACCCCTAGCCTCCCATGCGTAGTGGTGAATAGCCTTATGATTGAAGAATGTATTCGTAACTGCTAAACCCATACTAGCACTGAAGTCCAGCAAACGCTTCCCGTTCTTATTAGCTTCCATATCTTTTCAACATTTGACAATCACCCTTTCGTAACCTTCAGTTCTATTTCCAACTCTTGCATTGAAATCGCCCATTAGCACTGTCCTATCCTTTTTATTGACCCTGACTACGATGTCATTCAATGCTTCATAAAACTTGTCAACTTCATCCTTATCTGCACCCTCACATGGTGAATACACGGAGACAATTCTCGTCCTATTTCCTCCAATTGCCAAATCTACCCGTATAATTAGCCCATACGTGCCTAACAGAAACAGTGTTGCGTACATCAGTATTCCCGATGGAAGGCCCTACCCATCACTCTGCCCTTCCCTCTTTAACACCCGTCAAGTACACTTAATAATCTCCTAACTCTTCCTCGTTATCTCCGCTTACTCTAATATCACTTACTCCTAGTACATCCAGATGCATCCTCTTTGCTGACTCAGCCAGTTCTACTTCCTTTCTTCTACAAGCCCTATTAATATTGACAGCTCCCCATCGAAATCCATTTCATTCGCCAAGTTTTTTCCAAGGAGTCCTTCACCTGTCAAATGGGACTCCGTTACTGCCATAGGTTCGAGGCTTGCTTAAGATGTTCTGAGCTCCAAAAATTCGTGAAGCATAATGCTACCCTGCTTACACGTAGTCCAAGTGAGGATCTATCCTCTAACGGGTTAGGGACCGCAGGTGGATTTTATATTCCTAGCCGCCTGAGCACAAGGAGGGCCATGACTCAGATTATGTCCAATTCCGTAGCAACTGGTATTCCGACTCTCAGGACCACTTACTAGGCCACTCAGCCGTTGTCCATGGTTCACGAACTAGGACGAGTCTTCAGTAACCACACCATGAACAAATAAATAAGTAAACAAATCAAATCAAAGGAAATAATCACTTACGATTTTTAACACCACGACCCAGTCTGTAATCGAATCCGGAACACCGGGGTCCAAAGCCAAGACACTGACTATTCAGACGTGGAGCCGGATCAATAAAATAATGCATTAGATGGGGTAAGCCTGAAGTGGAGTATTTATTTATTTATTTATTTATTTATTTATTTATTTATTTATTTATTTATTTATTTATTTATTTATTTATTTATTTCGCATACATATCAAGCCATAGTATTTCCCTGGGCTGGACTTTTGAGTCATGTAATGACAGCCTTACTGTCCTTCAGCAAACGTCGAATAGGACCATTATATGAGTAGGAGGAAAACAGATTTTGTTTCTATGTTTTACGTTAACTTTTGAATGAAGACTAGCAAATGACTTGCTGTTCTCTTCATTAATAAAACAGTGGGCTGGCAACCTACCAAAGGCTTTCACGAAAACAAAATTTATAGCCGTTCTGAAACCTTGCAAGCCAACGGAAAGAACAAGTAGCAAACTTCCACTTGTTCTCCTCAGTTACTGTTCTTGAGGAGATTCTCAACAGAATCAGTCCTAACATTTATAACTTTACGATAATCAAAAAAGGGTGAGGTAAAAACAGAAGCTGCATAATCCAGTATTCATTTTGACTAAGAATGGGCTTCAAGAATAACTGTAGACTTTCGTTGTTCTTTTTGATCGTACAACTGCGAATGATATAGTAAGCGAAAGAGAAATCTCAATTACAACTGTAAGATTTATAACCATGCGACTTGAAAGGTACTTCAGGCAGTTCTTGATTTGGAAATGAATGCTTGTAAAATTCATCGACCTGTGTGTATGTAGTTAGTAATGTTTTATTTTATCTGGTCTTCAGGCTATCTCTTCCATCTAACCAGGCACTAAAATATACGAATATTGCATTGTATTACAATAACTAGATTAAATACAAATAAATTAATAGTAATACAAAACTGATGGAGCCTCCGTGGCTCAGACGGCACGCGTCGGCCTCTCACCGCTGGATACCGTGGTTCAAATCCCGGTCACTCCATGTGAGATTTGTGCTGGACAAAGCGGAGGCGGGACAGGTTTTTCTCCGGGTACTCCGGTTTTCCCTGTCATCTTTCATTCCAGCAACACTCTCCATTCTCATTTCATAGCATCTATCAGTCATTAATAAATCACTTTGGGAGTGGCGACCCCATCGTATTAATAGCCTATATCTGATTCATTCATTTCATTCCTGCCCGGTCAATGACTGGAAAACAGGTTGTAGGTTTTCATTTTTACAAAACTGATGAGTGACGAAATGAAATTCTGCATGTAAAAAAGAGAAAGTGCATAAAATTTATTAACGTTTGGAAAATAAAACTATTAGAAAATTTGGACTAATCTTCTAATAGTGCATCCATGGCAATAGAATGGTTGCGAGTAGCAGCATCAAGTTTACATATGATCCTTATTGGTACATAAAATGTCTCCAGAGTGCGAATAGTGCTTAACCCTCTGATACTTTCGGCAAAGAGGTTCCACTCACGATAGACAATTACTGTGAATTAATTATCGTAAATGGCAGTTCTACGGGTAGGTAAAGCAAGGATGGAATTTTTGGTAGGTCTAGTGATAAGACTGGTATTTGAAATATGAAGTAAGGTAAAATGGCTGTGAAGAATGAAGGACTTTATGGAGATTGCATAGAGTATGCATAGTATGTGGCGGATTTCTAGTCGGAGCCAAGATAGGTGGTTGTATGTATGTATGTATGTATGTATGTATGTATGTATGTATGTATGTATGTCCAACTCTTATTCCGTTTCTTTGCTAATTGCTTTACGTCGCACCGACACAGATAGGTCTTATGGCGACGATGGGACAGGGAAGGGCTAGGAGATGGAAGGAAGCGGCCGTGGCCTTAATTAAGGTACAGCCCCAGCATTTGCCTGGTGTGAAAATGGGAAACCACGGAAAACCATTTTCAGGGCTGCCGACAGTGGGATTCGAACCTACTATCTGCCGAATACTGGACACTGGCCGCACTTAAGCGACTGCAGCTATCGAGCTCGGTATTCCGTTTCTCTGCGGGGTCGGGTATGATGTAAGATTAATCTTCGTTGCGAGTTTCTACGAAGGGATGCCCATCCTGACGTCAAACTCATCAGTTGAGTTAATGAAGTGAAATGAAATGAACTACGTGATATAGGATAGTGGTAAGAGGGAGGGTGAAACCCAACGCCGGCACATAGACTACTCGTGTCGAAAATCACCAAGGGGTCTGCTGAAGAATCACCATCAACAGCATCATATGCCATCACTCCTAATGAACACTACGGAGAGGTTTGGGGTTGAATCCAGCCTTTTGTCAGGCAATCTAGTGATTAGAAATTCCGTAGTCAAGTTAATAAGTATCTGCAATTTTGCTCTATTTGTCTTTAGGTTGGCTCAGTGGCGTTGTGTGCTCAACAGCCGCTGTATCTAAGGTGATTTCAGCGTTATCAGATCAGTTCAGCTTGCGCTGTTGCGACGTAAAGGTGGCCACGCAGCTCTTTGTTTGCACCAAGGAAGAACAGCGTTCCGTAATCCATTTTTTGTGGTCTGAGAGTGTACCAGGTGCAGAAATTCATAGAAGATCTTCAGCACAATACAGGGACAATGTTTTGCCACAGCGAAGTGTTTACCAGTGGACTGAACAGTTCAAAAGGGGTCGCTCGAGCGTGAAGGATGAGGAAAGATCCGGACGTCCATCTGCAGCCGTAACTGATGCCAACATTGAACAAGTGCGTGGTATGATCCTGAATAACAGACGAGTAACTGTTGATGATGTGGCAAACCACATGCACATTAGCCATGGTTCTGCATATGAAATCATGCATAACAGGCTTAACATTCACAAAGTCTGTTCGAGATGGGTTTCTAAACAACTCAATGAAGAGCAGAAGCGCACTCTTGTGAGAATATGTCAGCACCTACTGGACCGTCATGCTAACGAAGGTGAAACGTTTCTGAAACGGATCGTCACTGGAGATGAAACATGGGTTCACCACTTTGTACCAGAGAGCAAACGTCAGAGCACGGAATGGAAGCATCCCGGATCCCCAGTCAAAAATAAATTCAAGAGTCAACCTTCTGCACTAAAAGTGATGCTCGCAACATTTTGGGACTCCCAAGAGCCAATCCTGGAACATTACCAGGAAAAGGGGGAAACAGCTAACAGTGAACGTTACAGTGATATGCTGGTAAACAAGCTGAAACCTGCAATTCGCAACAAACTTAGAGGTCTATTGCCGGAAGGAGTTTCTTTGTTGCAGGACAATGCGCGTCCACATACCACCACCCACACCGCTCAAACTCTTCAGATGCTGCGTTTCGAGGTGTTGGAGCATCCTGCGTAACTTCCGCTCTCGCTCCGTCGTGTTACAATCTGTTCAGTCTACTTGAAAATGCTCTAAGAGGCCGTCGATTCAGCTCCGGTGAACAGGTGAAGAAAGCGGTGTATACGTGGCTTGCTGCGTGACCAAAAACCTCTTTTGCAGAGGGTATCAGATAGGTTGTGAAACAGAGGACCACGTGAATTGAAAAGCAGGGTGACTCTGTTGAAAAATGATAATAAAATGTGTGTACTCTTTTTGTAATATATTATAAAAACTGATTGCAGATACTTATTGACTTGCCCTCGTATATACCGTCACCGTTTTTAAGTCGCACTGACACAGATAGGTCTTATGGCGACGATTGGATAGGAAAGGACTAGGACAGGACAGGAACCTACCTGATGCAAAAGTAGGAAAGTACGCAAAGCCATCTTCAGGTCTGCCGACAATGGGGTTCGAGCTCCATGAACCTAACCCCGCGGCCATCTCGTTCCGTGCTACCGCCTCTGCTACCCTGCCGGCCAACATTTTGATGATGAAAATTGTTTCGACCAACGGGACTAGAACTGGCTAACCGCAGTGTAAGACCATATAGACATGATGCCTTTACAATCATGGCCACCAGGCGGGCTGAAATGTTTATAATTCAATGTTGATAGTGCATGTGCATCGTGTTCTAATGTCCAGGCACTTGGAAACGAGCCCGTCATCCTTGATGACGAGTAATTTGTGATATTGCCCGCACCTCAGAGGCGAAGATCATTATGCGAATGTGTTTCTGTGGCCAGTCTCATGACTTTGATGATGATGATGATGATGATGTAAGGAGAGGATGAAAACCAGTATCGGCACATAGCCTATTTCCGTTGCATAAAACCAATTGGCTGATCAAGGCTTAACATCGCCATCCGACGGATGAATCTCATATTACCTGACTCCGTAAGAGAACTAAGGAGAGGCTTGAAATTGCACCCACGCTTTTGGCACGCAGTCTAGTGATAAGAAATTATATATAACTATTTCTCTTATTACAACTATTTGGATGGTGTTTTCTCTTTTCCACCAACGGGACTCGAACTGGCTAACCACGGCGTCAGATTATAAAGACTTGACGCCTTAAAGACCACCGCCACCGGATTGGATAAAACTGATATTTTGAACTATGAAGTTACTTGAATAGCTATATATCTTATTGTCTCGTATCGAATAACTTGCACTCATTGTAAATCTGCGGACGCTATATTTATCCTTTCCTACCTCGTAACTGTTGCACTAATTCACACAGGTATTCCGATTACATGGTAACTGAGATGATATTATTATTATTATTATTATTATTATTATTATTATTATTATCATCTTGAAATTTATCCTAGAGAGCCCATCGTTCATTACTGTTCAACCCCGAAGAACTTTGTAGGTAGACGAGTACAGTATTTCTCAAAAGTGCCTTCAGTGATGATGTTGGTGAAGGACAGATTGTATTCGTCACAATTAATTTCTACTGAGTACTGAGCTGTCGTACTCAAGTTTATGTTCACCTTTCGACCCTATTCCTAAGGTACGTCGCATCGTAATACCTACTCTCTCTCTAAAGTGTGCAAATAACAGTGATTAAGTGAGAGAGAATATATACAGGGGGCTATAAATTAAAGTACATATTCGTTGATGAATTCTACGTCAATGTGGCATAATGTACCTTAGTACAAATTTTTATACTTTACGAAATATAGTAGTGTGATAGCCACCGGTTTCTCACCAAGATGGTTGTGGTTTGAATCCTGGATTCCTTGCCAATGTTAGTGGGATTTTTGTAATGAAAGGTCGTGTCCATGGCTGCACTGGTGAGAAGCCAGTGACGAAGTCAATCGAATATCACGTCTCATCAAGGGTGAGAGCCGGGCTGAGTGGATCAGACGGTTAAGGCGCTGACCTTCTAACCCCAACTTGGCAGGTTCGATCCTGGCTCAGTCCGGTGGTATTTGAAGGTGCTCAAATACGACAGCCTTGTGTCGGTAGATTTACTGGCACGTAAAAGAACTCCTGCGGGACTAAATTCCGGCACCTCGGCGTCTCCGAAGACCGTAAAAGTAGTTAGTGGGGCGTAAATCAAATAACATTATTACTATTATTATTATTATTATTATTATTATTATTATTATTATTATTATTATTATTATTATTATTATTATTATTATTATTATTATTATTATTATTATTATTATTATAAGGGGTGTGATGTGAAGAACTTTCCCATTGTTTCCCCCTCAGAACCAGAATGTACTTTTACTGCTCCACTGACCATAGGATAGACCTATTTGACAACATCAAAGGCACTTGTCGTGACCTTAATTCAATTAGTCAGTGCTACCTATGCCTCAACATCTTGTACAAATGTACAATCATAAATGAGACAGTGGTTAAAGTTATATTTTCCTCTATCCTCAGCCAATGAACAAATATACTACTACTACTACTACTACTACTACTACTACTACTACTACTACTACTACTACTAATAATAATAATAATAATAATAATAATAATAATAATAATAATAATAACTTGGTGACTAGAGATCTCTGGTGTCTGGCTCCGGGGTGTAGGGGCAACGAGCCTGCCTGTAACCCGGCGGCTCCGGGTTAATAATGAATAATGATTAATATCCTTGGCCTGGGGACTGGGTGTTTGTGTCGTCTTTAACGCTCCTATCCTCACATTCAACACACTACACTTCCGCAATTCCAATTACACGCAGGTTCATATCATATGGTGCAAGAAGGGGCAAATGATCTCTATAGGTCCACGCCCCGAACAAATAGCATTTTTAAAAAATGATCACTACAACAAAAGTTCAGTGTCCGTCAACACCAGAATAGGCATTATTGTTACGTCATTCGTCCAGAGGGGCTGCATGCAGCAGAATGCCTTGCGTTGTATAGGAAGGGTCCGATCGAAAAGTAAGAAGCCAAGAATGGTGTTGGTGGTGATTATTGTTTAAGAGGAAGTGCAAGTAGTCAACCATCCTCTATATAACACTAACCAGGGAGAAGAAATTGAAGGGACGCGGAAAATGAAGATATCGGGCAAAGAAAGACAAGGGCCATGAAGGGCGTGAAAATGAAGAACTTCCTAGCCCTCGGATCCTATAGCGTCGAGGTCGTAAAAGAACAAGAGTTGACCAAGGAAAGTCAGACGGGATAGATGAAAGTGATGTGGTGGTGGTGATTACTAGAGCCTGGCACAAGTAAGTGGAAGCAATACCAGGATTCAGCTAACTGCCCCCTGGTCGCTAACCCACGCTCCTAAGTTCAGAGACCCTGGGGCCTCTTTCAGTCACCTCTTACGACAGACAGGGGATACCGCGGGCGTTATTCTGTCGCCCCCACCCACAGGGGAATTAGAAGCTCAGAAAGAAAAATCCTGAGAAATGTCCTGAGACCAATCAGGAAAATGGTGAATCCAGAAGAGGACATGTGGAAAGGATAATGGACACTGTTTGGAAACGGAGAATTCATTTTTATGGCCACCTAATACGTATGAGCTCGCAAAGTTTGACCAACCCGATCTTTTCCTACTTTGTAAACAAGAAAACCAAGGGACCCTGGTTCATCAGACCAGCGCGAAATAGGGGTCGCACATGAAGACATCCAGGAACAAATTCCTCTCCAGAAGAAAGTTCGAATGTACCAATGACACCAAGAAAAGCCGAGGTTGAAAACACAAGTGCACTGATGAAAGAGAGGAGCCTCACAGAAAGTGAATGTGCGAATACCAGGAAAGAATTAAAGTTCAAGGATGCAAAACAGTTGAAATAACGTGGTCCACAGCCAGCCGAAACGAAGCAGAGAAATAATAATAATAATAATAATAATAATAATAATAATAATAATAATAGTAGTAGGTCGAGCCATAAGTCATGGCAACTATTTTTTTCTTCTCGCGAACAGGAGACAACACGGAAAATCTAAGATATGCATTTGGAAACGTACGGTATGTACTTGCGTATGATGCCACTAGATAGTGTATGTAAACAACAGTGTGGGTCTAAGCATGCCCCCAAGTCCAGTGTGTGAGTGAGAGCGTCACAAAATGGAAATCAACAAGCAGCAGCAACGATCGTATATTAAGATAGCAGTTCTCCGCGGCAGAAATGCACGCCAATGCCATGCAGAGCTGCGGGAAGCATTAGGTGTGCATGCCATGCCCTATAGAACAGTGGCGAGGTGGGTGGAGACGTTCAAACGATAACGCTACAGCTCACACAGCAGCCATCATTCAGCGTGGCTTACAACGGTGGGGATGGGAGGTTCTTCCACACTCGCCTTATTCGCCTGATCTGAGCGCATGTGACTATGGTCTAATCCCCAAAGTCAAAAAGCCATTACGTGGACAACGGTTTGCTAACAGACATCGTAACAGCATTTCGGAGAGAGGTGTCACACGTTAGCGATACACATGCAGCGAATGGTATTCAGCGCCTGCCCCACCGCTGGCAACGCACAGTGGAAACCTTGGGTGATTATTTCGAAGGTCTGTAACCAGTGGAGACCTGGCCTTTGTACGTCGTCTAGTGTATTTGCTATCTATACCATTAAAAAAAATGAAAACCTACAACCTGTTTTCCAGTCATTGACCGGGTCAGGGATGTAATGAATGAAACATATATAGGCTGTTATTACAATGGTGTCGCCACTCACAAGGTGATTTATTAATGAGTGATAAATGCTATGAAATGATAATGGAGTGTGTTGCTGGAATGAAAGATGACAGGGAAAACCGGAGTACCCGGAGAAAAACCTGTCCCGCCTCCGCTTTGTCCAGCACAAATCTCACATGGAGTCACCGGGATTTGAACCACGGTATCCAGCGGTGAGAGGCCGACGCGCTGCCGCCTGAGCCACGGAGGCTCCTTATCTATACCATAATAAAACAATATTTACCATTGGCCTGTGTTCTGTAACTTTCCTACGAGAATCTGCTCCATTCAGAATTTGTCTTCAGGCACTATGCATAAGTACATGCCCTATATTTCGAAATGCATATTTTATATTTCCCGTGTTGTCTCCTGTTTGCGAGAAAAAAATAGTTGCCATGACCCTTGTAATAATAATAATAATAATAATAATAATAATAATAATAATAATAATAATAATAATAATAATAATAATAATCGTATGAACTCAGTTAAAAAGTGTTAGACCTTTCAAAGTGGTGTCTTCTACGCAGCCTGTCAATCAATTTTAATATTCCGATTCTTTGCCGTCTAGCAGCGAACGCTGACACATTCTGGTCGGTTGGTCGGTTCCTATAGCCGGTAAATTTAATTCTTTTGAGTGACGCTGAGAGCGCCATCAGAGATCTTTGAAATATAGACATGGAGTATCACCCGACAAAAATCGACTCCCTCATCCAGGATCGAACCTGTGAACTTGGGATCATGCGTTGGGTTCTACTGATCTACCGAGGCACCTGAAGAAGTACAAATATTACAATAAGAAAAAGATAGCAACATTTTAGATAATACACTGTATTTCTTACGTAGGAACGTTGCACACCCTACATTGTCATACTGACTCAAGAAACTACAATCCTGCTCAACACTTTTCAAGGTTTGAGGTTATGTTTATGTCGCCCAATCACGCAATGCTCGGGCCAACCCAGCTAGGGCACAGTGCATGCCGTCATACAGCAAGAAATCAATTATGAAACATGTACATGATTTATTGGCTAATTCTGAATCCTGAAATAAGTTACAGTATACATAATTAACCACGCATTGAGGCTTGGTAGAAGCACAGTGTACACAAAGACGGCCATGAAACACGCCTGCAGGAACAAGTGGGGATATTAATTGCACTGTGTCAGGTGCATCGTCACGTGTATAGAACAGTTAGACACACGATGCATGGAAAACATCATGACTAGGGGGCGGATGCTATTGATATGTCATCCTCTTTCCGTTTGCATTAGGACATTGCTCAGTAGTAAAGAAATTCATTCTGCGATACAATAAATGTTAATAACATGTATTTATTTTGCACTAGCTATATTAGCCGGCGATGCCCGGGCATTTTATTGATTGATTACTTTTAGGTATTTTATTACTACCTGTTAATTTGTAAATTTCGTTATTGTGACGTTGACTGATTAAGAACTATTTTGTAGTTTAGAAGTTATTGTTATGTGTTTAATTTCAAGTCTGACAGATGACGAAGCCTATCGCACTCCTCTAGGGCGATGATTAATGACTGACAGATGAAATGAAATGATATTGGAGAGTGTTGCTGGAATGAAAGATGACAGGGAAAACCGCAGTCCAGCTTTGTCCAGCACAAATCTCACATGGAGTGGCCGGGATTTGAACCACGGAATCCAGCAGTGAGAGGCCGGTTCGCTGCCACCTGAGCCACGGAGACTTCTGCACTTCAGCTTACTTTATAAAATATCCGTGCCATCTCCGTACAAACCATGGACGCCCTGAAGGAATTGCAAATAATGGTTACCATTTAAATTCAGTTTTCAGATTTTAGATCGTATCGAACACAAAATACATGCCAAATGGATATGACGTTCAGAAAAAATGAGGAAATGGATACCTGCGGGTCCCGAACCTGCAACCTTCGATTTTCACGACCAATAGACCTTCCGGCTAGAATGTTACGTACATGTTTGACATTACTGCTACCAAAACCGTGAAGTGCACTATTCGTCCAGCATGGGCTAAAAAACTCTATCACTAATCCTGAAGAAGTACAGTGGTCACCTCTAGGCCCGGTTGCCATTGTCCTCAGATGAGGCTCAGGGTCATGTAACTTCCCAGAAAAGGCAGCATGGTCTATGGACTTCTTGACTTGCGGACAGAATTATGAATCTACGTCTAAATTAGCAAACCAAGTGCGCCTTTAGGCCTTGGATAGGCAGCCCCCAAATATGCTAAACGTATTATTAATGGTGATGATTATGATGACACATTTTAAAGGTCCAAACGCCGATGCCATCGGCCTATTTAATACTACAATTCTACCACTTTTCCCGTCCTGCTTCATGGCTAAATGGTTAGCGTACTGGCCTATGGTCACAGGATTTCCGGGTTCGAGGGCTGGGTGTATGTATCATCTTCATAATCATTTCATCCTCATCACAACGCGCAGGTCGCCTACGGGAGTCAAATCGAAAGACCTGCATCTGGCAAGCCGAACTTGTTCTCGAACACTCCCGGCACTAAAAGCCACACGCCATTTCATTGTACTTTTTATTTACCACTTTTCCCACACTCTGGTGGGATTATGGTCTGAACTGTAACTCTGTCACACATATGAATTTGGCCTTGTTTATATGGCTGATTACCCTTCCTAACGCCAACAATGAGTGGAGTACCAATATAATGGTCCGTTATTGGACATTGTGCAGTGTTGTAATCACTATAGCATTGGGTAGTGTGTTGTATATAGATGAAGATGAATTTATTAGAACAAACACGAACACTCATTCTTCTAGTCAGATGAATTAATCAGACGCGAATAAAATCAACTAATTCGACGGGAATCGAACCCGGCACCGTCTCAGCTACTCAGTCCGGTTACATTATTTTAATTAAATGTTTAAAAACACGCTAATTAGAATAAATTACCAAAACGGGAAGAGAACAAGAAGGAAATAGTATTTTAAGAAATGTGAAAAAAAAAAAGATACATTTTTGCAGTTCTGGCAAGACATAACCAAGTGACTAAATCAATACCTAACCATGTTCATAAAATTAATTTTCACTTTTTGAGAAACTGGAGATCCATGGAAATAAGTAAATACTGTCATCATATTCAGCTTGCCGTGCTGGGTAGCTCAGGTGGTAGGGTGCTGGTCTTCTGAGCTCATATTGGCAGGTTCGATGCTAGCTCAGTCAGGCGGTATTTGAAGTTGTTCAAATGCGCCAGCCTTGTGTCGGTAGATTTACTAGTACGTTAAAAATCTCTGCGGGAGAAAATTCCGGCACCTTGGCGTCTCCGAAAACTGTGAACGATTTCGTGTGACGTGAAAACCAATAACAATAATATAACAAAAATATATTCAGCTTGTCAAGAAACGTTAAGTTAGTATGTTCTTAAAAGAATTAACGAAAAATTGACATTGCAGAATGATTTTTTTAGTTTCCTCAGAACTTGGTCTTAGTTACTTGGGCACTTACTGACTTGGGCTATTCAATTACAATTAGGTAAAGAGTGCCGGGCAGAGTGGCTCAGACGGTTGAGGCACTGGCCTTCTGACCCCAACTTGGTAGGTTCGGTCCTGTCTCAATCCAGTGATATTTGAAGGTGCTCAATTACAGTCATCCTCGTGACGGTAGAATTACTGGCATGTAAAAGATCTCCTGCGGGACTATATTCCGGCACCCCGGCGTCTCCAAAATCCGTGTAAGTAGTTCGTGGGACGTAAACCCAATAACATTATTATTATTATTATTATTGAACCCGAGTGACTTAGGCCCATAGTGTCATGATTTGATTGATAAAATGATATATGGTACATTTATTGAAATACAGAAGTGTAGTTGAAAATATTTCGTTTATGTAATGTCGAAATCGGAGCGAAGGAAGGACGACAGACTGGAGCCTGACGGATTAGCTCAACACGACAACATTTGGCTACTTCACAGCAGGGAATCTCATTAGTTGGCGAACAAGGAAATACAAGTCTACAAATAAGTCTTGGTCAGAAAGAGAAGGGGGAGAGTCATACAAAGGAAACTCACAACATGAGTAATACCTTGGGATATTTTTGGCAGGACGGAAATTCCGTGAGGTCGTGGAAAATTACAGCGGCTACGTGTACATTCGCTGGCCTAGGTTCGAGCAGGTGGAGATTTAAATCACGTGACCGCTTGCCGGCCAATCGTAAAAATTTAATGGAAGGCTCAGGGATACCATCTTAAGGAAGGATGGATGAGATATTCTCGTAACTACAAAAGTAATCAGTAATAAATTATTGTGAGTACACGGATGGATGTAATGAATTTATTAGATGTCACGCATGGAAAAATAATCAATAATTATTGGCAAATTAAATAAATTGGAGGCTGGATTTCTTGGAAACCAGACAGCTTGAATCTCATTGGCTGGACAAAGACCACGTTGTAAGGGACGCTACCGAAGGCGCGAAATGTGAGGAGCTAAATCCACCCGTATCTCCTAAATCTGTGATCACCAGGAGTTCATATTTAATCCAGCAGATATGCTTGCGGAGTGGATTAATTTGATGTAAATTTTAACGTCCAATTCGGAGTGCAAGTACCGATATTAAAAATCCACCCCCTCCCTCAGGGGTATGACGTCAATGAATCCGCGGGAGAAAGCTTCATCCATATATACGGGGCAAGGGATCCTCGCCAACACACTTGAAGTGAATCTCGGGAGCTGAATTGATGGTCGCAGCACACTTGAAGTGAATCTCGGGAGCTGAATTGACGGTCGCAGCACACTTGAACTGAATCTCGGGAGCTGAACTGTTGGTCGCAGCTATCTTCGAATTCTACGGGCGTACAGTCATTTAATGGCGCGAGCATCCGCCAGTGTTTGTAAAATGTGATCGCGCTTAAGCAACATGAACTGGAAATAGTCAACGTAGGACAGTGTTTGTCAGTTATAAATATCAGTGATGTAAAGTAATTGCACTGCAAGAGAGTAGTATAAATTGTACCACAATGAGTACGTAAATAACAGACTGTGTGACGAACAGTATTTTAAGGGAGTAATAGCCTGTATTTTGCAATATCGAACCGCTATCATGAACACTTCAAGAGTGCCATATGAAACGGGCGTATCGCGACGGGCGTAAAAGTTGACACCTCGTCGTACGTGTCCAGGTCCATTGTGCGGTAATTGGACGAAGATTGAAATAGTGTAAATATTAAATTCTTGGGTCTAGGATATTAATTTGTTGTATAACAGTTAAAGTATTCAGTGTTAACGTTGTAAACGGTGAAGGTTTGTGGTAATGAAGGTATTAGTGTAAAATGGTAATGTGCCAGGAAATCTTTTGTGGAACTACGCCATCAAGAATGGAGGAGTAAAACGCAGAGAGGGGCCGGAAGGAGCCTCTCATCTGCAAAGCTGTAATGGAATACCGATAACTAAGATGAGTACTAAACTGTAAATAATATTTGGGAAATGTTATCGTGATGGGAAAAATGGGAATAATTTGATTATACTTGGTTACCTTCTGTAACAAGATGAGTCGCTTAACGACCCCATATTAAATTTGTAGCACGGACAGTAGTAAATAATAACAATGTAAATAATCGGGTCTTTTATGTATTCAGTTTGTTGGAGATGTAAATTTGTATATATAGTGTAGTACGTTAAGTCATGCATGCATTCATATTTCTTTGTAGTCAATAATTTTCTTTACATTTGATTTTGGTTATGATAGTTAAATAAGACCCGATATGTGTTTTTTCTGTTTTGTCATTTTAACGAGCTATGTAATGACATTGAAGGAAAATCCAGCTTCGCCATACCAGTTGTGTTTTGTTGTGATTAGTATGTTCATATTTTCAAAGTGAAGTTGTTAAAATTTGTGAGATGCGATTATAATAAATAATATTCCAAGTAAATCGTATCTGGGATTGATTAGTGCCAGAATAAATCGAATTTGTGAAAGGGGTTATGCGTTAAACATATTAAGAGTATTATTTTTTTAATTAATAATAATAATAAATAAATAATATAACTACTTTTTTTTTGAAGAAGATATTTTTTAAAAATATAATTTGGATATAATAATAATTCATGTGATATTGGAATATTTAGTGAGCAGTGCGTAATAATAAATTTATGTGATCAGGTGTTGAGTTTATTGGGAATCATTTAATGACGGGATGTCGTTTTTAATTCGGAATTAAAGTGCGTGGTAATTTAATTTGATCAATTAATAATATTGAAATGTAGATCGGTGCTAATAATCCGTACATGTTATGAACGTGTGGTTTAAATTACGGTCCAATATTTTTTTACGTATAAATGTCGTGTCTTAAAGTTGCGATTCATTAGCCGGAACACGTAGGACTAATATTACGAAACCATGATTGTCAAATTTTGGTAAATATAATTTCAAGATGTTACGATTATTTGTGGAGAATGAACTAAGGCGTAGATCAAAATGAGATAGAAAATGTGAGAGAATCTGCAGTCAGATAATAAAAGGTCGTACGATGTCAGAAATGAATAAATAAGTCAGTTGATAATTCTGTGAGAAATAAACGAATCAAGGAATATTGAGATAGGAAGGGAAATAAATTCCGTACGAGAGACACTTAGGATATTGAAATGAGTGTAAAATGTACGGGCAGTGTCACAGAGAAATACTGAGTTACGTAGCGGGGAGAATTCGAACCCGTGACAGCATGTACGAAATAAATAGACTGCACAGCTATTCGTTGAGATACAACGGATCTAAGGATAATGAGAGTTCAGATTCCACATAAATGGTCGTATATTGTATTCATTGTAATGACGAGCGATGACAATCATGATGTCGTGATGATAATAATAATAATAATAAATATTGCAGATAAAGGATTGGACCGCCTTAATTAAATGAGCGTTGATAAAGATGTTAAACGGGAATCTAAATGATAATATGCAACCGATAATAATAATAATAATGTAAGGACGATGTTAAATCATCGCGGTCAGATTAATAATAATTGTCATAATAATAACAGTAATGATGTCGTTGGTTGATCAGTGAAATATTAAAATTGCGACCGATATCTTAATATATTTGGCGGAAGTGACCGGTTCATTAATAATAATAACCTCTTGAGTGACGTTAATAATAATAATAATATCTTGGGTCACCTATTTAATAATAATAATAATTTCGAGGATGATAATTAAATGAATATTTCTGACGATAGTTAATTAATTACTTGGTAACAACATCCCTCTATTCGTATGTTGAATAATAAGAATGATAATATTAGAGTCATTTGGTACCTCGTTATTGTACGGTTTCCGCATGGGACGATGTTACAGTAATACTTGGCGTGTTTGTTTACTTCGCTCGCGATGCGAGGGGGGCCATTGCCACGGTATTTCCCAACCGCTTCTCGTTATCTCATCTGTGGCAGTAGTCTGCTGAGGCTACTTTGTAACATTTCAACTCACATGTAAATAAAATATAAATGCTAATTCAGTGGTATGGCATCAGCTGGATATCGTAAGATAGGAACTGTCCGTGTAATCCATTTTTCGTAATTCATGAGAAACATTACCCAGTCCGAGTACCGGTCTCGGAAAAATGTATATAGCCGGAGTACATCATCTTAGTTAAATCGGGAAGCCGACCGTAACATGGGTTATGCTCGGGCTCCCGATAGAAGGAAGCTATATCCTTGAACAACGGTTCGATTCAAATGGAATCGATCCGTAAATTATACCTCAAAATGTCATTTTATTTCAGAAGCAACCCCTGCAAGATATTGATACCACTTGCGGTATAGCAAGTGATTTGTGTATGTAACATGTGTGGAAATTTAAATATCGTTGCCAAATGTATCAAAGTTTCGTACGTCGGATGGCGTAATAAACTGCTCCTTCTGGCAAATTATTTCAAAGGAAACCACTCTCATAATCTTTTTATTGTAGTTAGATGATGCCCTTTTTAAAGTTAACAGTCACTTCCTAGTCCTATCATGGAGTCCTTAAATTCAAGTTTACAATCGAGCCTTCCCCATTTTAATTTTAATTGCTCCGTTCATTCCCGTGTTCTATTATGCCGTTATATTTATATTTGATGACTTAAATAATGAACCGACACCCCTGAGATAAATGCTAGTCTGGGACTCGGGAGGTGGACGGGTGCATTATTATTATTATTATTATTAATATTATTATTATTATTGTTATTATTATTATGTGCGTATGGACCCAATGGATCACGCAAAGCTCTAACGATTTTGTTTTCTGAGTTGCCAAACAGCTCTCATCCTTTCTCCGTGGATCTGTTTTCGTTCTTCCGTCCACTTTGCTCCAGTCTTCTTTTTCACTTCGTTCTCTGGTTCCACTTTCCATCCATTAATTGTTTTCCTGTATAGGTTTCTGTCCGCGGTGTCATTTGAGTTCATCTGGGCTTTTTCCAGATCCTTCTTCACTTCCAGTACCCATGGAATATTTTTAAGATGTTCTATGTAGGTAAGAATCTTGTGTGCCAGTCTACTTGCCGGCAGTCTGCGGACGTGCCCATAAAATTTCAGACGTCTTTTGCGGATGTCTTCTGCAATGTTGGAAAGCTCTTCCGTCACTTTGCGTGATCTGAGTCTACATCCATCTTCCGGTTTTCGGGGGCCGAGAATTTTCCTCAGGATTTTTCTTTTTTCTTTTAAAAAGTTTTCTAGGTCACCTTTCCCATTTAGTGTAAGGGTCTCGCTGGCATATAAGACTTCGGGCTTGATTACTATATTATTATTATTATTATTATTATTATTATTATTATTATTATTATTATTATTATTGGTAAAGTGTTGAAAGGAAGATATTGTCTTATTAAGAATGAATGAATAAGAAATAGAAAAAGGTTACGAAGGACGATAAAACGGAAGGCCATTGAGGTATCGCAATCCAAATACCACTGGCGTTATAAGAGAAAAGAAAAACGTTCGGGTAGGGAGTATGTAAGCGAAGAGCAATGCTAGGGACAGTTACAGCCCCCATGGTCATCAATTCACGATCCCCAGGTTTATGCCACGCTGGACACAAGGTTGGCTTGGATGTATACAAAGTCACCACTACCAGGGCAAGAATAATAATAATAAAAATAATAATAATAATAATAATAATAAGAAGAAGAAGAAGAAGAAGAAGAAGAAGAAACACATTAGTTTCATTCGAGGCCAAAAATGTTAGAGAGAAAAAAGTTTGTAACTTAGTTCACATTTGTACTCTATATTCTTGGAACACAAATGACCTTTACTTCCCAAATTGCTGGGAGCCAATTAAACTTTTAGGAAATTGGTTGGCAACTACCGGGTTACATCTTTCACCTTGTTCTTCTTCTGACATCATTAGACCACACGCAGAGGGATGACGTAATGGACACGCACGATCCCTTCTGAAACGCAACATCTAGTGACATCTGTCTTTCTGCTTTTGAATTATGTCCCAAGTTGATGTCATCCATCGATAAAGCTTCAATCACATCCTAATGTTGAAACATTTCTTAGCAGACAAAATAAGTGTCCCCATACCAAAAAAAATAAAAAAATTAAAAAAATTAAAAAAATCGTAAAATTAAGCAATTTCCTTAATTTGTGCCGAAAGTTGAATGGCTAAAGGACCCGCAGAGGTTTCAAACTGTGAGTCTTAGGTAGCTATATCAAACTAAATAAACAAATTTCGATAAACACTTCCGGCCTAAATGCAGTTCCGGAGAAACAGCCTAAATCGCTTGTTTCGTTATTAGTTTTCTTTTTTATTCAAATCCTAGCCAAATTTACTTATTTACATAATTCTTTCTGTAATGTGTTCCTTGATTTAATACCTTCAGGCGTTTTTGATTCTTTGAAAAATTTTCACACCGAATGTCGTTATAAGGGCTTACGTGAAACTCTGCACTAACATTAGCGCTCGTAGTGGTGTGTAAGTGAAACTACGCAGCGATTCACATTAGCACTCGTAGTGGTAGAAAAATAACTGCCGATCTAATGACCGTACAACAATGATTAAGAAAATTATTGTATTTTTTAGGAATAAATAAAATATTCTCATAATTTGTTATCTTTTATTTACCTAAAATTCGTAGCTCATATCCCTAGGATGTTTTCAACATTGAGTTGCTTGTTTGAAGGGATAGAACTGTGGATGTTTGTATCTCTAAGGCTATGTCCGTGACTAATCTCAAGTACTATGTTTTGTAAATAATAATGGCAGAGTCAACTCGTTAGCTGAATTAATGCAGAGTCAGGTAGCAATGAAATTTACAGCGGTAGCCTATACAGAATGAAAGGAAATGTTTTTACTGCAATCACACGGGATAGCAGAGAATGATATTTGCAAGCCATACGTAAAAACATTTTTTTGTACAGTGATAGTACGTTGTGCCGCCTCTGTGGTGTAGTGGTTAGCGTGATTAGCTGCCACCCCCGGAGGTCCGGGTTCGATTCCCGGCTCTGCCACGAAATTTGAAAAGTGGTACGAGGGCTGGAACGGGGTCCACTCAGCCTCGGGAGGTCAACTGAGTAGAGGTGGGTTCGATTCCCACCTCAGCCATCCTGGAAGTGGTTTTCCGTGGTTTCCCACTTCTCCTCCAGGCGAATGCCGGGATGGTACCTAACTTAAGGCCACGGCCGCTTCCTTCCCTCTTCCTTGCCTATCCTTTCCAATCTTCCCATCCCTCCACAAGGCCCCTGTTCAGCATAGCAGGTGAGGCCGCCTGGGCGAGGTACTGGTCATACTCCCCAGTCGTATCCCCCGACCAAGAGTCTGAAGCTCCAGGACACTGCCCTTGAGGCGGTAGAGGTGGGATCCCTCGCTAAGTCCGAGGGAAAAACCGAACCTGGAGGGTAAACAGATGATGATGATGATGATGATAGTACGTTGTAAAAAACGCAATACTTTCATGTAAGGTAATACAGTAGGTAATAACACGCGCCACTGTTCAGTTGCTTGCTTCTGAATGCTGTCAGTCATTCCAGACACAAGGGCAAGTGACCTGTTGTGACAAACACAGCACACCTGGCCGCACGTGAAAGTAGTAGACTGAATTCTAACAAACACACGAACTGTTTATATAGGTAGATGTTTATAAACACTCGCTGTGTGTCATAAACCCAAACACAGTCGGTCACCTGTGAACTGTGAATGCGTATGTGTTTACAAGCACTCGCCACATGTGTGACGTAAAACAAAACGACAAATACTGACTTTTGTCCCGCTGAACGACAATAGGACATTGTCAACCGTAACAAATACACTTCCTGTAGTCCAACTCGGCTGAATGGTCAGCGTTGAGGCCTTCGGTTCAGAGGTTCCCGGGTTCGATTCCCGGCCGGGTCGGAGATTTTATTCACCTCGGATTAATTCTTCTGGCCCGGGGACTGGATGTTTGTGTTTGTCCCAACACTTTCCTCTTTATATTCACACAACATACTGTACTACCAACCACCACAGAAACACGCAATAGTGATTACATCCCTCCATATACGGTTGGCGTCAGAAAGGGCATCCGGTCGTTAAACATGGCCAAATCCACGTGTGCGACACAGTTCGCACCCACGACCCCACAGGTGTGGAAAAAGCGGTAGAAAAAGAAGAAGAATACACTTCCTGTACATTCCTAACATTTCCTGTTCAGAGGCTCGTCAATCCACGCTCCCCAGTTGAGAGCCACGGAAGAAGAAGAAGAAGAAGAAGAAGAAGAAGAAGAAGAAGAAGAATTTCATTCGAGACCAGAAATGTTACATTTTAATCGCGTCTGATTAATTCTTCTTACATCTTGTGTTAAAGAGTGACTCATCGTAAAGAAACATCTATATAAATAAAATTGTAGGGGGTCCGCTGTCTGTAATTTCTTTTGTTTTGCCAATTTTTCAGATATTTATCCGTTTTAGGTCAACTCAAGACCGAATCGGTGGTTTTTACTTTTCGTGTCTGTCTGTTTGTCTGTCTGTTTGTCTGTTCCACCATCACTTCGAAACGGCTGGATAGATCTCAACGAAACTTCATATATAGAGTATACTCATCCCGGGGAAGGTTTCGATATGCATATTATTTTAAAATCTTTGAATAGACCGAGGGTTTATAGGAAAACCAGAATGGTTTTTCCACCATCACTTCGAAACGGCTGGATAGATCTAAACGAAACTTCATATTTAGAGTATACTCATCCCGGGGAAGGTTTCGATATGCATATCATTTTAAAATCTTAGAAAAGACGGGGGTTTTATAGGAAAACCAGTCCATTTTCCCTTATACTATTGATTTTCTGTAAACTTCGTTTACTGTACGTGAAACGCCTCTTCATTATAAACAACTTTCGTTATGTTCATAATTTACCTTACTTTTCACATGACGGAGAAATTTACAATTTTCCGCTGGTATCATGCTCTGCATTGAGTGACCGACAGACCGACAACGAACCTACAGGTTACCATGGCAACGTCTCTGACTGCATGCCAGCAGGGAAGTAACGTATTGCCATTTTCCTCATCATGCTTTTAAATTCGTGGTTGTTCCTTGGGTAGAAGGCAAGAGAGGCGTCAATCGGCCTATCTGCGGGATATTGGCGGAATATCGTTGGATGTTATAACCGCCCTCGAATAGATTAAGTAATAACACCATTAGTCATCTTCTTATTTGTTCACCTAAGAATCACTGGACCTAAATTTCTCCTCTGTTACCGCTTTATTATATTCTTAACTCACACTAGCATAATTTATTGAGGGGCATTTGATTTTCCAATACATTCACTTGGCGTTTACATATTTGTCGTTATCCGGCTGTCCTCAGTTATAATCCATTTTCTGTTACTTTCAACTTTCTTAACTGCATTATTTCTTCCTTAATTACGCCGTATGTACGCGAGTGCTACAAACTACTGGATGTATTTCCACCAAGACTCACATTTAGAATACACCTGTCCTTGATAGGTTTTAGGGCAAATATTGTTTCTAAATCCCTGAACTGGCTGGGGATTTATACGAAACCGAAACAGTGATTTTGCACTTCCACAAAATATACGCAACCAAATGGAAATCTTCCTACCTTGATAGAAATTAATTTCTTAACTTTTTTTCTCATGTGCATCATTTCGATACGAGGATTAATAAGGGAGATATCATTAACGGACCGTTTTTCTGTACAAGTCCCATCGGACTTGACTCACGAGCGGGTGCATGTAAACCCTATTGCTTACAACTTGAAAACTACTGAAGACATTCGAACCAAAATTTATATTTAGCATCCACCTGTCCAAAGGAAGGTTTTAAGCGTAAATAACATTTCATGTTCCGGAATGGACTGGCGGTTTATAGGGAACACAAATGGTGATTTTACTCTTCCACAATATATACAGAACAAGACCAACCTGACTGGAAATCGACCAAACGTGATGGAATTCCACCACTAAACCTGTTTTTTTCATGTGCATTTTTTCGTCAGGAGGATTAATAAGGGAGATGTCATGAATGGTCACTTTTGCAGGTTAAGTCCAGCAGACATAGGCCAAAAGGTGTTTTACATGGAGCAGATTCCTTATCTATATAAATCAAATCGTAACGACTGTGTGCCTCTACACTGACTATTTTGGCGAAATTTTCGTACAGCTTTCCGTTTAAGGGGTAATAATGACCATCTCCATAATTTTTGGTTTAGTTTCCTGAAAGTCCTAATTTTTACCCGCCTCGCCCAAAATCCAGATTGCGGCATAATCTGCCAGAAGAAAAAGAAGATAATTGAAATTTGACAAAATTATACGTTTTAGCCTGTAACGAACGGAAAACATCCTAGATCATTAAATTTTTCACTTTTTATCCCCGAAGAATATCGAAATATGCAGGCAATTTTAATGATGGTGCACACCTTCGGAAATTCCTATCACATAACGGATTGCACAATCTCCGTTCAATTTGGAATGATCTACAACCTTGGTCTTATGACTTTTTGCCGTATCTGTATCCCTTATACGTTTGATTTTTCTCTATTAATCGATGTTAAGTCAATTTGGAATTTTCACATGCATAATTCATACTTTCAATTATATGAAATAATATGAAATACAGAATCATCAAACTCTTCACGAAAATTGGCCCACCCAGTAGCCATATGTGAGCCAAATGCTATGTATGTAGCTGTCACATAATTATCAGAAAAGTAATGTAATGTGAGAAAATCTTACAAAACCTTTACCCTGTTCAACGTTTCTAACTCAATCTGACCCAAGAATAGATGACATATCATAGGACCAGCCATTTAGGCCACTAAATCCGGCGTGTCTTATGGTATAATCCTTTGTCGATATGACGTACGTTTAGTAGCAGTTAATCTGTAAATGAAGGTCTTCAATATTGTAAACACGCATATACTTTCGTATGTCGATCTATATATATATTCACTGATGTCGATTTTTAGCGATCGAGAAAGGGTGGGTCTGATATTGTAATCAGTACTCCCCACACCGACTTTGACTGGCAGTAGGAAAGGGTTCCTTCTCCAACTCCTGTGTAACTGTTATTAGTAAGGAAGGCCTACAATTGTAATGAATAATTCCCTTCTCGATTTGACTTGCAGAAGGCAAGTGAGCATGCAGTTTTGTTTAAAACTCCCCTACCCGATTGTGTTTGGCAGTAGGCAAGGGTGCCCGCCATCATAACGAAATGTCCTCATCTAAAATGTGACTGGCATTAGGCATAGTGGCCTGCTATTTTGATGGAAACTCACCAACTTGGTGTGACTGGCAGTAAGCTGGCTGGCAGTAGGAAAATGGGCCTGGCATTATAATGATATCTGCACAACTCAATTTCGAGTGATAGTAGGGTAATTGCCTACAATTATAATAGAAACTCCTCAACTGTAATCTGTCTGGAAGTAGGAAAGGGGGGCTGCCATTTTAACGAAAACTCCCCAAATTGATTCTGTCCGCGTAGTAGGCAATGGGGCCTGCAATTATAATGTAAACTTCCCAACTCGATTGTGAATGCCAGTAGGCAAGTGAGCCTGCCGTTATATCACAAATCCGTAACAAACACTTTACATTGGAAACAACGTACGGGGACCTCCCCATGCTCTTTCTCGGATAACGCTAAGAGACATGCAATTTTAAAACAATCTTATTTACTGCATGTACACTATTTACTTCGATATTCGAATACAATGTAGAATACCGTAGCGAAGCACGGGTACATTCGCTAGTTTGTAATATTTCGGACATTTGCACTGGAAGTCTAGTATTGTGGTTCAGAGAATCCCGGGTTCGATTCCCAGCCATCTCGGGGATTTTAATTGCATCTGATTAGCTCTTCTTCCACCTTGTATTAAGGAACGTCTGATCGTCCACAAACAGTAGTGGGGCTTTGGACATTGGCACTGGAAGTCTAATATTACCTATTTTGCTTTTTTTTTTTTTGTATTTTTTGCAGAACAAAACTATTTTAATAATGCTATTGTATTTACGTCGCACTAATTTCTTTTAAAGGTTTTCGGAGACGCCGAGGTGCCGGTATTTAGTCCCGCAGGAGTTCTTTTACGTGCCAGTAAATCTACTGACTCGAGGCTGACGTATTTGAGCACCTTCAAATGCAATCAGACAGAGCCAGGATCGAACCTGCCTAATTGTGGTCAGAAGGCCAGCGCCGCCTGAGCCACTCAACGCGGCTAAACTATTTTGGCCAAATGTATAGCATGATATTTTGACCAAAAAAAATAGTTACATACAACGTGAAATATATCTTAGGAGAGGGGTCAATTCCAGATGTTTGAAAACTGGTCCTTAAAAGGTTAATGGCGAGATTTCAGCACCAGTACCTACAACACGTAACATTTAACGACACGCCAACGGGTTTAGAAACGGAAGCCACAGTTGCACTGAAGATGTTCTAACTTCAGAAACACACCTCCAGGAATGTCGTCCCCGATTTTAATTTCTACATTCAGTTCCCATCCTTATGTTGGCCAGCACCACATGTACTTGAATTGTAGCACACTCTCAATCGTATTTGCGTTCAGGGAGATAACAGCGTGATTATTTCTTCTTGCTAACTACGTTGCAAAATGAATGAAATATTCTCATAATTAGTGGTGTTTTGCCGGACTGCTTGGCTGAATTGTCAGCGTTGAGGCCTTCGGTTCAGAGCGTCCCGGGTTCGGGCCGGAGATTGTAATCGCGTCTGATTAATTCTTCTGGCTCGCTGACTCGGCGTTTGTGTTTCTCCCAACACTCTCCTCTTCATATTTCGACAACACACCACACTAACAACCACCACAGAAACACGCAATAGTGAATAAATCCCTCTAGATAGAGTTGGTGTCCGGAAAGGCATCCGGTCGTAAAACAGGGCCAAATCCACATGTGTGACAGTTCGCACCTCCACAGCCGTGAGAAAAGCGGCAGAAGGCGAATAATAATAAGAAGAAGATAGTGGTTCTTCACTGAACGTTTTAGTAAGCTTCATGAAGGGTGATTCGAAGAATATCTGCATAGTATTAGAAGGATTGTAGACAGGATTCCATTTTTGTTTGAGCTGCATAATCCGAAGACAGCTTATTGATGATGCTAATATTTTTCTGTCAAGCTAGCGGTGTAACGGGAGGTAAAGGTGCCTCACCCTGCAAACGATTGTTTCGACCCCATGAATTAACCTATGTTTCAAGATAAATTTGTCTCCTTTACTAAAAGCGTATGGGTCCAGACTTCAGTCGTCATTTACCTAGGGGGCCGATGACCTTCGATGTTAGGCCCCTTAAAACAACAAGCATTAAGCATCAAGCATTCACCTCGGTAAATATCGAATTCCGCAGAATGTGAAATATTCTAGGGCTTTGAAATTTTGGCTTCTATAACGTTCAGTTAGGTCACTACCCGTCGCATCTCCATGTTCATTATTATTATTATTATTATTATTATTATTATTATTATCAATTAGGTATATTATTTACCTGTAAAAATCTGACACAGTGTACTGAAAAATCTGTACGAAATTTCATTTGAAGTGGTGAAGCCACCTAGCATTTTTTTAATTTTTTTTTGCTGCAAAAGATACTGACTTCACTTAGTCGCTCTTGCACATAGGCGCTAAATTCAGTTCCGGACGAATATCGCTGTTTACCCAGTGGACGGTTCACACTAACGCGCGAGACTTGGGAATCTTTGGTAACCAGTTGGTCGTGACTCAAGACATTTAGAATCTGCACTTCCGTAAAGCAGAAAATTGGACACCGTTTCTGATGACTCTCATAATTTCATCGAAACTGTCAGTATATATTCTGAAGCAGAAATCCATTTTCATCTTTCAGGAATCTGGGAATTAGTGTAAAACATACCCCAGTTCCTCTCTCGATATGTTTACAACATGGACCCAACCTGTTTTATTTCACCTAAACTAGGAACATAAATAATAACCACTGACATATGTATTTCGTTTAAAAACTCTTTGTGCAATTATAAATATGCATACACATAGACAGCATACTGATTCTATCTATACCGGGCGAGTTGGCCGTGCGCGTAGAGGCGCGCTGCTGTGAGCTTGCATCCGGGAGATAGCAGGTTTGAATCCCACTATCGGCAGCCCTAAAGATGGTTTCCCATTTTCACACCAGGCAAATGCTGGGGCTGTACCTTAATTAAGGCCACGGCCGCTTCCTTCCAGCTCCTAGGCCTTTCCTATCCTATCGTCGCCATAAGACCTATCTGTGCCGGTGCGACGTAATGCCCCTAGCAAAAAAAAAGATTCCATCTATGCAAATTTAGTGTATGCAAAATAATTACTGGGATTCACCTTCGTCTTCATAAAGAACAAGCGTCAGAAGTAAAACTTCTTTCTCCAATGATGGATCCATGACTATTTACCAGGGCGATATACGGACTGCGATAATATCTCACTCTCGGAATACCACGGTAGTATGGAGGCTTCCATCATGGCCAACTACTATGGTCGTCTGACGAGAAGTCACGTGGATGCGACGCAAGGGCCGCGAGGGAAAACATGGCTGTTGCGCATGCGCCTATCTTAAGTCTCAAGGCCTGACAATAAACATCTGTTTCGTCCGCGATTACTCTTGCGAAATTAGGTGCTGTTCTAGAGCCTCAAAGTGGTAGTGCAATTGTGCTTTATTTACACATTTAGCCTACTACTGAACACTCATCTGTTTCACAGAGTTGCACAGTCTGTCACGACGAATGTAGCTTAGAAAGTAGTATCTGTTACTCGCGCCGTACCTACAAGCTGCCACTAGTTCTCGTGAGACGTAGATAGTAGATCTGCGCTGTATTCCTTATACCGGCCATGACAAATGGGTCCACGCACTTTTATTATAGTAGTTTATAGTAGTAGTTTATTTATAGTAGTAGCTCGACACGTGACGCTGGACGCCTAAGGTTGTGTGGTAGAAATGGATACTCCTGTGTCGGAAAGGGACCGACTTCAATCGCCGATTACTTGTACTTTTGTTTTCGATTTACTTCTTTTCATGTTGTACTCTTTATCCAGGACTGTGTTCGCACGGTTCAATAATTTCTCCAGATCTTCTCCAAACTCAGATAAAATTACAATATCATCGGCAAATATTAAGAGTTTTGATTTATTTATCTTGGATCAAAATTCCTCTGATTCCCTTTACCGCCGGTTCTATATAAACATTGAAAAGGAAAAGAGACAAACTGCAGGCTTGCCTAAATATTTTATGGATAGCTCCTCTTTTTTCATAGCCCTCGATTCTTATCGCTTCAGACTGATTTTTGTACAGATTGTAGATAATCCTTCCTTCTCTGTATCTGATCCGACCACCTGCAGAATCTCAAATAGCTTGGTCCAATCAACGTTAACGAATGCCTTATCTAGATCTTCGAATGCCATGCACGTGGGTTTGTCCTTCTTAATTCGATCCTCTAAGGTTAGACATGAAGTCAAGATCGCTTCAGTTCGAATCCCACTGTCGGCAGCCCTAAAGATGGTTTTCCGTGGTTTCCTATTTTTACACCAGGTAAATGCTGGAGCTGTACTTTAATTAAGGCCACGGCCGCTTTCTTCCAAAACTCATAGGCCTTTCCTATCCCATCGTCGCCATAAGACCTATCTGTGTCGATGCGACGTAAAGCCAATCGTGAACAAAAAGAAAGTTTACGCCCTCCACATAGAGAGGGCGTGCGGAAACTCGTGAACAAATTGAGAGGAACTGGTTCTTTACACGGCAAGAAGTGAAACGTTAAAAAACGTGTACTTAACGAGGAAAAAGTAAATGAAATCCCAGGAAGATTAGAATATACGCCTACAAAATCGCTAAGACGACTAGAAGCGGAGGTTTCGAAGAGCTCAGTACGGCGGGCTACAAAAATGTTAAAATTGAAACCAAACAAGGTAACTGTAGTACACGAAGTGCATCCACGTGATCATGATAAACGGGTACATTTTTGTAATTGGGTGTAGCGAAACGTGATGAAATAATTGATCCACGCTTCATATTTTTCTCTGACGAAGAATGGTTCCATTTACACGAGTATGTTTCGACGCAAAATAACAGATATTAGAGTGTAGGAAAACAATATCGCATATACGAAATTCCTCTACACGACGAACGGATCGGAGTATGGTGCGCAGTGAATGGATACTGAATTATAGGACACCCTGTTTGTGACTTATTTATGAGGTAACTTAAAAAATAAAGGGTAGGCAAAAAAAACCTCACACGTTGGACGAACTGAATATCCGGAGAGAAATAGCCTCAATTACGGAAAAATAACGTATGTGTGTGAATCGTAGTTCCCTAATACGATGCCAGAAATGTGTGGTCGCAGGAAGAGAACACTTCCAACATCTCCTGTTATAAGACACAAGCTTAGTTTCTTAATTCTTAGTTACTAACTTCCTTAATTCTTATTTTATTAACTGTAACTGGTATCTCATATCATGTCATCTCATGAGTGAAGTGTTGTCTTTGTTGCTATGCCGCGCAGCGGGAAGCGATGAGTCAACGGGAGGCAGATAAGGAGGGCAAGCCTGCCGGCCAACCGATGAGAGAAACTCCCTGTACAACGTGTACTAGAATCAATGCAGTCCATCAAGTATTTAAAAAAATTATGAAGTTATTTTCAAGTAGTCAATTTTAATTCATTTTCATTTGAAAATATATATTTTTAAACTTAACCAATAAAGTTAGCTCAATAATTCTAGTACATCATCTCTTCTATGAAATGTACATGCATGCAAAATTCCATCTTAATATCTTAAAAACATTCAGAGTGCCTTGGGTGACAGGGCTTCAAGTTTTCGGTCATAACTCCGAGAGTATCAATAATATTAACAAAAGTTTGGCACTGTTGTAAAGAGAAAAGTTCAATTTTAAATGAAAACTGAACTGGAAATCTCATTTTTGGTCTGTTGAATGTATTGGTTCCCCTTTAAGGTCAATTGGAAAATGCTGATCCTGATATCCAGCCTGTTAAAGTATTTTTGTATTTGTTTGGAGACGACATGTTAAACCACATAGTTTTTCAAACTAACCTGAATGCAACGCAAGAAGTCAAGCCTTTCAAACGTAAAGTACACTGGAACTGAATGTGTTTCTGGCCATCAATATCCTAACGGGAATAACATATCCTTGTGCGTATCGCGACTGCTGGTCATCACATTCCGAGCTGAGGGATGCGTACATTTCATCACTTATGCTTCTAAATAGATTCAGCTGGATTTTGCCACATCTTCATTTCAATGACAACTCAGTTATGCAATCAAAAACTAACCTAAATTATGATAAACTCTATAAAATACAACCACTGATACAGAGATGGCTTGAAGTGTGGATAAATGAGTGGTAAAATGTAAAGGACGTGTTACACTCAAACTTTATTTGCCACAAACTCCATTAATAGAGGATGTGAAAGTGGGTAAATATGGATAATATAATGATATGTATGGAAAAGTACGGAATCAGTTTAAATTAACTTGGGAGAGAGGGTGGTCGTTCAATCAATCAATCAATCAATCAATCAATCAATCAATCAATCAATCAATCAATCAATCAATCAATCAATCAATCAATCAATCAATCAATCAATCAATCAATCAATCAATCAATCAATCAATCAATCAATCAATCAATCAATCAATCAATCAATCAATCAATCAATCAATCAATCAATCAATCAATCAATCAATCAATCAATCAATCAATCAATCAATCAATCAATCAATCAATCAATCAATCAATCAATCAATCCATCCATCCATCCATCAATCAATCAATCAATCAATCAATCAAATCATTTCCGTCTCCGGTCAACATTTGCAAAAAACTGCAGCTGCGATGGCCTTGTTGTTTCCTCTAAAAACATCATGTGATGTGCATGGGTTGTCCAGGATTCACACAAGGTGTGTGCGTTTGCTGGTAGGATCCCCTATTCCTTCAGGTTCGTCTTGCATCGAAGGACGCCTACTCTTAAGCGGATGAGCGACCTCCATAAGGGTAAGGCGCCCACCCTCATCTGAGGGTCTGCCTTACAAGGGCTGCATTCGGCTAGAAATAGCCACACCGAGCTCGATAGCTGCAGTCGCTTAATTGCGGCCAGTATCCAGTATTCGGGAGATAGTGGGTTCGAGCCCCACTGTCGGCAGCCCTGAAGATGGTTTTCCGTGGTTTCCCATTTTCACACCAGGCAAATGCTGGGGCTGTACCTAATTAAGGCCACAGCCGCTTCCTTCCCACTTCTAGCTCCTTCCTGTCCCATCGTCGCCGTAAGACTTGAAGACTTGTCTGTGTCGGTGCGACGTAAAGCAACTTGCAAAAAAAAGAAATAGCCACACGAAATAATTATTATTATTATAAGGGTAAGGTGGGTCGGCGCTAGGAGTTAGTTCTTATTTCAGTAACATGTCTGTGGGCCGCGTGCTTTTGCATCTGTCAAGACGAGTTGTCTCTGGTGTTCTTTCCAGCGACAGAGTCCTAGCAAGGAATCTTTTGCGGGATCTGAG
This sequence comes from Anabrus simplex, assembly GCF_040414725.1. Lineage (NCBI taxonomy): Eukaryota > Metazoa > Arthropoda > Insecta > Orthoptera > Tettigoniidae > Anabrus > Anabrus simplex. The sequence continues at coordinate 621,253,110 of NC_090265.1, read as the reverse complement.
AGGAGACATTGCTGCTTGATGACCATGGAGTAGATGATGATGGTCATTCTCCTGTTTTATTCTCTCGGCGTCTGTAGCAGTGACCCTCCGGATGTTGAGTGGGGCTGTTCAGCAATCGGGTAAAGCTTCTGCACTGGTGTTGGTTTTAGGTATCCTGAGATTGTCCTTGCAGTATCGTTGACCGGAGTATCAACCTGCTTAGCATATACTGATGCTTTCCACACAGGAGCGGCAGACTCAGCGACTAACACACACAGTGCAAGTGCAGAAGTCCTCAGGATGTGCAGGAGTTGAGGGACATACATAAGTATGTGGTAGTAAACGGATACCGTATCTACTTTGTCATCTCCTTTTTAACATGTACACCAGTCCTGCACTCTCTCAAGAATTTTGAACTTGCTGCCTGCGGTTACAGATCGGGCTCATAGAAAAGGAATGCCAACTCTAAAATCCCACTTAGAATTACACAAGTATAATGTGATTGGTCTATTCGTTCTTATGGAATTGTCTATGTCAAGTGGAAGGAAAAACTCGTGGTAATATTATTGTCTACTGTTAATTCCACTCTTAGTGCTGAAAAAGTGAATCGGAAGGAATAGGATGGCACAATCATACAAATACCATGTCTTAAAGTGGTGATGAAGTAGAGAGGACTACGTGGACAAAGCAGATATGACGAATAGCTTTTACTACGTGGAATGGAAGTCGAGAAAGTGGCGGCACAGACAATTTCGGTATTTTATTAATATACGAGTATGTACTGGAAATGCTTACATTCTTGTCTTGCCTCATCAGTGGGGACAAAATGATTCATCAAAGAGAGCCGTGGAGTGTGACCCAGCTCATCACGCGAACGTTAAAAGGAGGAGGACAGAATCAAATGATCTATTTATGCATACCACTCCATACGCCGTGTACATTGCAGCACAAAATCAGCTCCACACAGAAGCAGGCGGATGTTCAGTACTTGGTCAGTTGGATTTTGTCTATTTGTAGATGAAACTACTTTCTGCAATACGATGGGCAAAATGAGACATTTGACTCTCAATGGTTCCAAATGTGAGTCTATCCCTATATGGATAAACGATGTGCTAGTGTACTATAGTTTGAAGTATTTTACTTTATATCGTTTTATAAGGCCACAAATTAAGATAAATGTATACAATAATTTTAACTCCGTATCTGAATAAACGAATAAAGAGTTTAAACAGTATTCATTCATATTTGCTAGATTTTAGTGTTTGTGCAGCTGCTATTTCTTGAATTTGCGTCTAACTGACACTGATCTTGTAACCATACTTATGATACACGGCGTATTCCTGTAACAACAGATCTATCAGGTCTACTGGACAGAGTGCGATAATGACCGCGTGATCTGCATTTCTGATGTTGTTGAACGTTCTGCTTCCTATGTCGATAACTGAGTCATTCCAAGTGCTCCTCTCACCATCTCTTCTGAATACAGATGTAATAAGGAAGGTGATAAAATGATAAGGAACAGCCTTGACGTACACATTTTCTTATGTATACTATGCTTGCGGACATGCCATTAATTTTCAAACAGGCTTCTATTTGCCAGACCAGGATTTTAATTACATTTACAAGGATAAATTCTACAGATCTATCACAGCACATACCCATATGATATCCAACTTCTGTGATAAGGATTACAAATACACTTGAGTAAGATACTGTATTTAGTATTGTTCTTCTTCTTCTTATCGAACGTGTTAAACCAGATCCTTCGATTTCCAGCCATAAAAGCCACGTATAGGTGTCCATATCCTTTATGTCTTACGATGGCTCATTCTTTGCCGCAAATAAGTTAAGAAAAAGCTTCTACTTTTTGAGCATCTTTACCACTGAAGATCTAGGATTTTTTAACATTTTTATTCTAACGTGTATGGTAATCATTACGTTCATTCTTCAGAGATTCGGAACTCTTCGTCTTTCTCTTAGATTAATTTTACGAGGAGTACGTAATTTCGTTGTTTCAATCAATGTTTTCTCAGTAGGGAATATAAATAGAGTCCGAAGACTGGGAAAAAAGTCCTACATATCAGCCCAAAAAGAAAAGATTACATATTAGATTTGAAGAAAACTGCTGAAACCTTCCCCTTGAAACGGACGCCGACACAATCACATGTTTAGGTAAATTCTGCCATTGTTTTAGCGCTGGATCTTCTTCAAGTCAGCCGCACCTTGCCTGCTACCCTCTCCTATCTCCGTCAAGACGCACTCTCAATATCCGGAGCAAATCAGACAAGACGGCCCTAAAGTGTTCCACAGACACACACACACACGTGTTTGTTTGGCTAGAGAATTTAGTTACAGGCATTTACAGGCATGTGATAGGCAGATTACATTATAGGAGGAACCAGGTGTACTGTTGACAACTTCGGTACGTACATAAAAAATATCATAAGAAAGGTTTACCACCTAAAACAGCAAACATATCTTCAGCACTTAATTTGCGTTTAGTCCACCACATATCGGTAGAAAATAGGTGGCAGAGCCATCTAACCATCGGAGAAGAAAGTTTTTAGAAGGTTTTTAAAACTTCGTGTTCACTGACTTAGATGGCCATAGAGAAGGTGCGCAGTTAAATAGCCGGTGAAGGAGTAGCCCTGGTACATATACAATAATAATGATAATGAGAAGAAGAAGAGGAAGAAGAAGCAAGGACGATTGAGACAGAATTTGGACATTGCCAAAAGACTTGTATATACAAATTCCTGTCTCCTCACGTCATACTCAAGATACTACATTTCGGTAGTCAAACATGGACTGCTTATTCATTGCAGAGAAAGAGCCCAGAAAGGATTCTGAGAGACTCCGAAAATCTAGGAACCTAAAAAGTAACAAAAATAAAACGAATTTAAATTCCGTATCGGTAAAATGAAGAGATTTATCAAACGTTTGAGAAGATCTTGACCATATTTTCTTTCTTTAACCAGTCGCTTTACGTTGCATCGAGACAAATAGGTCTTATGGCGATGATGGAACAGGAAAGGGCTGGGAGTGGGGAGGAAGCGGCCGTGGTCTTAATTAAGGTACAGCCCCAGCATTTGCCTGGTGTCTAAATGGGAAACCACGGAAAAACATCTTCAGGGCTGCCGGCAGTGTGGCTCAAACCCACTATCTCCCGAATACTGGCCAGACTTAAGCGACTGCAGCTGTCGAACTCGTTCGACCACATTGAAGAAGAGGCGAATGGATTCCCATAAGACACCTCAGGAAAATGGAACCAGAAAGGATGGCAAAGAAGTGAGTGCAATTTGCGACCACAAAATTATTACAAATATTCTATATTAATAAGTTAAATTTAATAACTAAATCGCTGTAAAGCGAAGAACATTTACACATAGTTAAAAAGTAGATCTAATTCAAATTCATTTGTTAAATGGCCTGTTTTTATCCGTAAAAGTAATAATCAAGCAGACAACATGGACAAAAGGTGATGTTCTTTATTTTACATAGTCTGATCACATTGTATTTTTAAAACAAAATGTAGTGTTATCTTTCGATTTGAATTAAAGTTCTCCATTACTTTTGAAAGGCAACATCAGTACTCTTTTTGTTAGCCAAAAAGCCAAATAGGATAACCTCTCCCTGGCTATCGTGTTCCTCCAATATGTTTTTAAATGCCGAAATCATGGAAAGTACCTCTCACAGGTTACTTAATTCATTGTAAAAATATAAAGGAAACAGGGAATTAAAAAAAATGAGACTGAACACACTTCTCAAATACTTCTCTAGGAAACTGTAGCTCTTAGATATATATTGAAACAGGAACGCGCGTACTTTAGCTTAGTGGAGAACATGGATTGACGCCAGGGCGTGTACGGTCCATGCTCAGAGAGTCGGAGAGAGAAGTGTAGTGCAATAAGTTCTTATTAAGTGGAACTTGGAGTTTATTCAAGAAAAACAGATAAATCATATCACCTTTACAGACAAGTAGTTGGATTTTGAGTGTTCAGAACGATGTAGAGATGTGTCGTCTTTCGGCGTCGGCGTCGGTCGTCGTCCCTCGTCGCTGAACTCCTCTCACCACTGCATTGAAGGTTGAGGCACGACACTGTTTGTTAAATGCTCGAGTTCCACTGTCAATAGTGACGGACGCTAAATACTTCGAAGAAATAAATTCAGAATCACATTTCCGTGATAATGATGAAAGTTATCACTGTTCAGTAAATGAGATAGTCATTGACGAACTTGAAGTTATAGGCAACACAAAATCTGGAACCTTCTGTGACTTTGAGGTTCAACCGTGTGCAACTGCACTTAATCACAGTTCAAAAAAAAGAAATAAATCAAGTCCCTCGGACACAGTGTTTCGCAATGTTCCTAATATAATAATAATAATAATAATAATAATAATAATAATAATAATAATAATAATTTCGTGTGGCTATTGCTAGCCGATTGCAGCCCTTGTAAGGCAGACCCTCCGACGAAGGTGGGCGGCATCTGCCATGTGTAGGTAACTGCGTGTTATTGTGGTGGAGGATAGTATTAAGGTGGTGTGTGAGTTGTAGGGATGTTGGGGACAGCATAAACACCCAGCCCCTGGGCCACTGGAATTAACCAATTAAGGTTAAAATCCCCGACCCGGCCGGGAATCTAACCCGGGACCCTCTGAACCGAAGGCCAGTACGCTGACCATTCAGCCAACGAGTCAATGTTCCTAATGAATACGATGTTTTAGCACACAGGTACATTAAGGTTTCTACGAATACAGTTTTAATTGACCACAGTACAGTCTCGTGACTTGTAGAGGAACAGTTTATGAATTGTAACACGCAGTCTTGTGAAATGAAAACTAAGTTCCACTAAGACACAGTCTTTTACTTCGTACATAGTCTCTTCGTACACAGTCTCTTGAGAAGAAAAAAAGGCACAGTCTTCATGGAATACATAAAACACAGTCTTTCAAAAGAAATTAATTTTCCACTGAGACACAATATTTACGAAGTAAATTAAACACAGTCTTTCAAAAGAAAATTTTCCACTGAGGTACAGTAAATCAGCACAGTCTCTCGAAAAGAAATGTAGGCACAGTTTTTACGAAGTAAATTAAACCTTGAGGTACACCTTTTATGAAATGAAGTTAATTCTCACTAAGGCGCAGTCTTTATGCACTAAGTTAATCACACTCTTTATAAAAGCACTGTCTTTTTTAAAAGGTCTATGTGACAGCAAGTAATGTACAGTCTCTATAAGACGAAATTCACAAGTCAAAAAATAGGTTGATCAGCTAAACCGATTCTATCACTTGTATAACTATTGATCAAGTCTTCTCAGACAACTTATTTCCTTCACGCGAAGTTAAAGTCCCACGAGTATACGTTCGACACTTAGACACTCGAACCGTCTCGCGTACCTTCTACCATCGGCCCTCAGCCGGACAGAATAACAGTAATTCCACAGCTGGCACGCACGGCGTGGGAGCTGGGACACGACGAAACACACTCGGAGTTCACCGGAGCCAGCGGGCTCCTTTATACCCACAGGTCGGCTGGCCAGATTGAAAATATGAGATTCTTTAATCTTCCATAACTCGGTGATCCTTACGCCGATGTGCTTGAAATTTTGTGCAGTGATATTTGTTATTTAGGCGTACAAGACGATGTGCTTCAAATTACGATCGGAAATCCCGTTCTGGGTATGATGACATCGAAGGAATGGAACATTCGATCGTGACGTCACTCGACCTTGGCTGGTACCCTGCAACGAGCGATCACCTGCCTGCGCTGTCACACATGATGCCTGCGCGCTCGGCGCTCGTTTCAAATCTCTACAGACGGGTATTAGCGCGTTTTCCACAATAAATACATGGACGGCGAATGCTGACAGGGAATTCCCGTTTCAATACCTTCTTTTTATCTTCTATTTCGTGAAACAAAACTACAACTCAGGCAATAGTTTATTGTCCAAAGTGTAAAATTTACAGTCATATTTTACTCTGGCCACGTTACTTCACTTCCATTTAGAACTTGACTTAAATGGTTGACAACATCAAGTTGTTTCCTTGAATCCTGGTCTCTATCTCTTGCTTAAATATGCCAATAACAGGAAACGGCATTGTAGCTTTGTAGTACTGTTGCATGTCTCAAATGGAGCTTTATTCCCACTGCCAATTTCTGCCAGCTTGTTGCATTTCCTTGGCAACTCTGCTACGCTAAATCCACATTTTTCTGCTACGTCCGTTCAGTGATTAAACAATACTGACACACATTTCTTCAGTTCTAAAAGGCCATAAACCATCAAGTGTCTTGTTGTTCACTGATTTTACAACTGATTACATTGCTGGATTGTAGGGTTTTTCATAATGAGTCACATCGCATAAGAACTCTTCTGAGTAAGAGTAAATTTACAGTAATAAAAAGTCAAAATCCTCCATGCGTTTTAGCAGAGCATTAGCTTGCCTACCGCTGGCAGCGTCAGTCCGTGAAATTTCTTGTAGAGCCGATAGAACGGCTTCAAAGTTACCTAACAAAATATGCCTAGTATATACCTATTTATTTACAAGTAAAATTAATAGTGTTAGTCGAACTTGAAAAAATTTTCTACATAAAGTTAAAATGCTGTAATAAACATTAAGCAAATTGGCACAATTTAACCCTAAGCAAATAAATATAGTAGATAGTTTGCTTACCATTTTAGCTATTAAAATATTGAATAATGCAGCAAATCAGAACAACCATTAAATATAACTACAGGAGATGCACGTAACAAACACTACACTATAACATAACTAAACAGTATCTCCACCGCTCGAAAAATACGCGCACGGTAGCTAATCTGAACATTTCATCATCAAGACATTCGTGTAGATCCAAAGCCCGCACGTCAGCACTTTTTCTGAACTTATTAGTGATGTTTTAATTAGAACTGAGCACGAGAGCGAGGGGAGTTCGAAGCTAAAATTGAGCAATATTAAAATGTATTACTATCAACATTATATAGGTAGCCCATACAATTTTGTAATATTCATTTTGTTTAATTCATTGAAATTAAACAGAGGTATTTCTGTGTCTAATTTTACGAAAATAAGGTTTCCTTCAAAATATTGTGAGGTGGAGGGGGGGGGCAACTGCTACCCCTTGCCACCACCGAATTACGCCGAAAATATAGAGTATTCATGACGAAAATTTTCGAAGTGGCAAATCTATCCGAAGTGACCTGAAAGGGTAATCTGGCAGGAAAGGCCAGCCAGGAAACTAAATAATATTGTCAAATAATAAAGGAAATTAAGAAAATTACGGGAGTTATGTAATTCTAGCCCATAAGTGGCTGAAAGTGACATTAAATAAATAAAAAATATAAGCAAAATGGTTGCTACTTATTTTACATCGCACCGTTACAATAAGACCTCTTGGCGAAGTTGATAGGGCAAGGAATGGTAAAGAAGAAACCATGACCTTAATTAAGGTACAATACCAGCATTTACTTAGTGTGAAAATGGGGGAAAACCATATTCAAGGTTGCCGACAGTCGTGTTTGATTCCTCTCTTTCCTGGATGCAAGCTCGCAGCTACTGTATGCCATTGGAACTACGTAAATAAATAAATAAATAAATAAATAAATAAATAAATTATACACACCAATTTCGAAGTGTGTGTGGGGAATCTGCCACCTGGGCGACTGCTCTAACTGCAGATCAGTAGTGATTGATTCAAGGTGATTCACCAAACAAATATAATACAATTCACTCTTACCCAAATGCTCCTCAATATTTAAACTACAGTGACTTTTCTATATTTTGGTATGCCAAAAATAGTGTTTAGACCACCAAAGTTAAAGGGTGAAAACAGAAAGACAGCTGATCACGTTTGTCGGGATAAACGCTAGGGTAAAAAAGGGAGATCTGTATTGAGACCAAGTACATAGGCTATCATACAGACTTCACATTCAGTGCTAACGCTATCTCAACACAATTACATAATAACAGAAATAGGAACAACAATAAGGATTACGAAGTATTATGACCTAATATGATCGAAGGCTGCAACGCAAAATGTCATGAACTTTATCGAATACTAGCTGATGTACCCGTGCTTCGCTACGGGGTTGTCAGAAAGACTGACTTATTGGTTTTCCTAACTGGTCAACGTAGGTCATTACAAAAAACGTTAGTAGGAAAGCAGCATTTAAAAAGTGTTATTACATAAAATACTCGATCAAATGAAAACCCGCACATTTTCTCACTTTTAACGAACAGTACTACGGTACCGACCTAACAGTCCAAAGTCCCAGTGCTGGAATGACCAGGCCGCAGATAGCCGTGAACACCCCTCCGCCATTATTTATGTAAGTGTGCACACTGCTCATTCCAATCAGTGCCTCCGAGTAGGGATTGAATAGCTCGAATACTATGATGAACCAGTGTGTTACGTACCATTAGTATCAGGAAATTTATGAACCAGAGGAATGGCATGCTAAAGAAGAAAGTTATCCAACTCCCCTCCTACTTCCCGCCAATATTCAGGCAAGCTGTTACACTCGGTACGACCGGGCGAGTTGGCCGTGTGCTTAGGGGCGCGCAGCTGTGAGCTTGCATCCGGGAGATAATGGATTCGAACCCCACTGTCGGCAGTTCTGAAGATGACATTCCGTGGTTTCCAATTTTCACACCAGGTGACTGCTTCGGCTGTACCTTAATTAAGGCCAAGGCCGCTTCCTTCACACTCCTAGCCCTTTCCTATCTCCTTGTCGCCATAAGACCTATCTGTGTTGGTGCAACGTAAAGCAAATTTTAAAAATTTCGTTACGCAGCAGTAATCCTATCTATTGGAGATGATTGGCACATCACAACAAACAATGGTCAATGTAATGTTATTGTTGATCAATTTTATGATCTTTCTGTTTTGTTTGTTTTTTTTTTTTTTTGCTAGGGGCTTTACGTCGCACCGACACAGATAGGTCTTATGGCGACGATGGGATAGGAAAGGCCTAGGAGTTGGAAGGAAGCAGCCGTGGCCTTAATTAAGGTACAGCCCCAGCATTTGCCTGGTGTGAAAATGGGAAACCACGGAAAACCATTTTCAGGGCTGCCGATAGTGGGATTCGAACCTACTATCTCCCGGATGCAAGCTCACAGCCGCGCGCCTCTACGCGCACGGCCAACTCGCCCGGTTGATCTTTCTGTATTGTAGGCCTTCACATTTAGTTTTCTTTCAACTCTGATATTAGAGCGTCTTATACAATTATTTATAGCGTAGTTCCTTATTCTCCGACTTTACATACAGAATTTCATTAAATTCAGTTTACCAATGTTCTCGTGACTCGGCGCTGATATGGGCTTAGTAACAAAAATCCAAAATCATGAATATCCCTGTGATCATAGTCGGTACGGCAACAACGTATAAGAAATAAATGATCGGAAATTTACTACTATTTAACTTCAGTTATATGGTATTTATCGACACGACCACTAATAACATAACTATGTTATACTGCCATTTCACTCAGCGTGAATTGAATTATTTATGGCCTAGACTATACCGACTTACTCCCCGACTTCGCATACCGATTTTCATTAAGATACGACCATTAATAACATAAGTATTTAAATATTAAATTTTCGGCCTTCCCCCAAACTACCATTTTACATAGCTTGAATAAAATAATTTATAACGTAGATTGTAGCGACTTATTCTCCGACTTTGTATACCGATTTTCATTAAATTGTCTTCAGCCGTTTTCTCGTGATGCGTGTACAGACAGACAGACAGACAGACAGACAGACAGACAGACTGTGGACACGACTGATATAGAAATACCATTATTTTTAAATTCTGAGCAATGTACAGAAAAAACTCTTATTTTATATGTATAGTATTTGAATAGTACGCATGAAGGCCATGTATCGTATAGCCACAGAGAGGTAAAGATCGTTAAGAATTGTTTTGAAAATTCCCTCATAATCAAGCCTATGCCAACATTCACAACATATCGATTGAGGAATTTTTCATCAAGCCTCCGCAATTAATGCCAAGCAGGGAGACCGTAGAACAGTGTTGCCAGATATTCCGAGTAGAAATTGCCGTCATATTGCTGAAATTTCCCTCGTCTACCGGACTTTTCCTCACAACTCGTATATTTCATAATCCTAATTGTTCCACATAGATACGATACAGTGAAGTAAAGTACAGCGATACGACGGACCAATCTTTAACTAGGGCCAAGGAGATGATCAACAACTTGTAACGCTACGTTGTGTTCAGCAAAGAAAGAGGATAATTAAATTTAAAATTTTTAAAGTTTATCGGAACGCTTTTAATTGCCTTTTTTCATTTGTTGATACAAATGCAGCGATTAGTGACGTAGAAGAAAACGTTTTCACTAGTTTACTATACTTTTTGACGTTGACTATGTTTCTGCAGTTTAGTTTTTACCCCATGGTGCAACAGCCCTAAAGGGCCATGACCTACCAAGCGATCGCCGCTCAGCCCGAAGGCCTATAGATTACGAGGTGTCGTGTGTTTAGCACGACGGATCCTCTTGGCCCTTACTCTTGGCTTTCGAGACCGGGCAGTTCACTTTTGCCACATGATAATTCGACGTTGCATGCTATTTATTTTAACTTGTAATCATTTCGGGCTCCGGACACTCGATTTAACCACCCTTTAAACTTTTCATCACTAAGCTATTCTTCTCGAAACCTCTTCTTTCTCCCCGATTTCCTTACTTCTTCCGAAGGTAACTCATCCCTCATCTTACGTTTCGTTTTTAGGAGTATATTTTCTTTCATTCTTTATCCCAGTAAAGAAAACTGCACCCTGTTTGGACTGGTTATATGAAGAATAAACATCACACTCACAAATACTAGTATTTTTTTTTGCTATTTGCTTTACGTCGCACCGACACAGATATGTCTTATGGCGACGACGGGATAGGAAAGGCCTAGGAATTGGAAGGAAGCGGCCGTGGCCTTAATTAAGGTACAGCCCCGGCATTTGCCTGGTGTGAAAATGGGAAACCTCGGAAAAACATCTTCAGGGCTGCCGATAGTGGGGAATACTAGTATTGAGCTCTCCGCCAGTCCGACCGAACGAGCAAAACATTATGGTCTGGAACGAAGAAAGACTACAGGTGCACCGAATAATAATTTGTAACTTGGATCTATTTTATTAATAGTGGTAATAATTACGGTGCATAACAGCGGATTGTTGAGGAAAGGGCCACATTGTCGCTCGAACGTATGGGGTTTGAACAAAAAATATTCATTAAATTATACTATAATAATCGCATTAACAGGCCAGTTCACTTCATCTAAACATGCAAAGAAAATACCGTGTGTGTTATTTAAAATACCTTCTTAAGATATTTTTATAAGTAAGGTGCGATTAAGTTAAAATACCCCACGTTTTTAAGACATTTTACGATTTCTTTCCTTTAGCCTATCCCATATTTCCTTAAATTCGTCGTCTTTTCCCTCGTCCGTGGAAAATTTCTGTCAATCTGGCAACACTGGGGTAGAGGAGTACTTCTGAAAGAGGTAATCATGGTAGGGTGTTCATTGACTATATCTGCCTGTTACACTCCTCATTTAAATGAACCGACATTAAAATTGCATTATGCAGAGAACTACCTTGATAATTAGCAGCACTTCTCAAGATCATAATTATGGCAAGAGAGCGTATAATTAACTGAAGTACACATTGTACGATGTGATACTGTCTCCTTTCAAAGGAAAATCCTCAGCCTCTTTCCAGTCATTCGGAGGGGTCAAGAATGGAATGAATGAAGCCCCCATCTGGCGGCGGGTATAGGAATTGTGGCGGCTTTCGAAACCTGTCGCACTCCTTTGGGCCAATGATTAATGCCTTACAAATGAAAATGATATTGGAGAGTTTCGTTGGAATGAAAAATGACAGGGAAAAACCGGAGTACCCGGAGAAAAATCTGTCCTGCTTCCGCTTTATCCAGCATAAATTTCACATGGAGTGACCGGGATTTGACCACGGAACAAGCGGTGAGAGGACAGATATATTTTTTTTAATTTATCAATTAATTCATTTCTTTATTGCGTGCTACAGGGTTTCTTTACCCCACATACAGTATGTCACTCTTAGTTTAAATCATTACATTATATTAATTCTAATAGTATCTCACATTAAAATAATATACTCATCTTGAAAGCATAGATCGCCTTATAAATAAATAAATAAATAAATACATACATACATACATACATAAATAATACATCTTTCTTTCTTTCTTTCTTTCTTTCTTTCTTTCTTTCTTTCTTTCTTTCTTTCTTTTAATAATCTGTTTACCCTCTAGGGTTGGCTTTTCCCACTGATTCAGCGAGAGATCCCACCTACACCGCCTCAAGGGAAGTGTCCTGGAGCATCAGACATTGGGTCGGGGATTCATCTGGGGAGGAGGACCAGTACCTTGCCCAGGCGGCCTCACCTGCTATGTTGAACAGGGTGTGGGGGGGGGGGAAGTTTGGAAGGGATAGACAACGAAGAGGGAAGGAAGCGGCCGTGGCTTTAAGTTAGGTACCATCCCGGCATTTGCCTGCAGGAGAAGTGGGAAAACACGGAAAACCACTTCGAGGATGGTCGAGGAGGGAATCGAACCCCCCTCTACTCAGTTAACCTCCCGAGGCTGAGTGGACCCCATTCCAGCCCTCATTACACTTTTCAAATTTCGTGGCAGAGCCGGGAATCGAACCCAGGCCACCGGAGATGGCAGCTAATCACACTAACCACTACACCACAGAGGCGGACTAAATAAGTAAATAAATAATAATAATGACGTTTGGTCTCCGGAAAGGTCTGATGCAGGTCTTTCGAATTGGCGCCGTATAGACGACCCGCGCTTCTGTGAAGATGCGGCCCTACCTGAATTTTAAGGATGAAGACAGGACAATCACCCAGCCCCCGAGCTATAGGAAGTAAATAATGAAATTTAAAATCCTCCACCAGACCGAGAATCGAACTTCGGGCACCTTGGACCAAACGTTAGCAAGCTAACCATTTGACCATTGAGCCGGACTTTTTATAGATGAGCCACCATAAGATACATTTAGGAAGAGGTTAGAACAATCTAATGTTAATATTTAAAGTGTACAGTTTTTGGTGGTCATTCGCCTGTAACCCCTCGGCTTTTAATTCAATGTAACCAGTTTTGTTCATCTTCGAGAAAGATGCATCTGAAGAATTCGACAAAATTTCATTTGTATCATCCAATGAAGGTAGAAATATGAGTTCAAAGAATAGCTTGATTCCTCGTTTACTCATTGACCAAGAGAGTAAATAAAGTAAATCAAACAACAAACGTCATGCGAGGTACGGAGCTGTGCTGTGCTCGTATGCCAACCAGAATTATATTTCCTTTTAGCTTACGCAATTCTACGGTCAATCCCTAACAACCTAGGAGGTGTATTCGCCTTGGTTACGTTTATTGCCATTCTTCTCATCCTCTCCTTTACAGCCGATAATAAATCCCGTGGGATTGAATTTTACCCTATTAACCAAATCTTATTCTGATCAATAGTATCCATTGTAGTCTTTGTCCGACTCACTGGCTGAATGGTCAGCGTTGAGGCCTTCGGTTCAGATTGTCCCGGGTTCGATTCCCAGTCGGGTCGGAGATTTTAATCGCCTCTGATTAATTCTTCTAGCCTGGGGACTGGGAGCTTGTGTTTATCCCAACACTTTCCTCTTCATATTCAGATAACA